>NC_092230.1:37250598-37383098 GCF_036320965.1 Panulirus ornatus
CAGTGTGGAGAGATGAGGAAAATAAAACATTTTTCTCCGTTCTGTCACCATTTTGGCAGCATGGATAATTTTTCTTTACTGTATATGTCTCAATTGCTTTTCTGTCTGGTAGATCAGTATAGCTCGAATGATTACTTGCTCTCTAAATCCAAACCGCAAATAACCTATATTCATTGTTTGTAAGTTTGTACAGTTTAGCAGATTTAGATTTTTTTTTATAAGGACTATATTCCTAGTTACTTATAAATATATGGATAAATAACATCATGGTTATGTCTTAGCCGAGTTTACAATAGAATGAACGATTGAAATTAAGGATCGCGGTAAGAAATTACCATACATAAGGATTTCAGTTGTTTTCGGTAGTATAGGCTTGTTAGGTTGTATATACGGGTTTATATGTTTGAGCTGAATGGAGAAAGAATAATTGAATAGACGTAATGAGAATGATAAGAGTAATATCATATGCCACACAATTAAGTGAAATATTCGCTGGTGATGTTGCTCGCGAGGACGAGTGTGGCAAGGTCAGTGTTGCCGCCGTCGGCAACAATTAAACTATCAAGTATTGCTGAACTACAGAATGTTGTGATTGTAATTACTCGACGTTCAAGTCAGACAAGTATAATGTGGAATTAGTAGAGTCTTAACATCGCTCTAGATGCTACCGGTGTCCCAGCGGACAGTTGCCACAGGACTTATGTTTAGTGAGAGCAATAGAGGTCAGTGTTCTCCCTTATGGAACCTTAAACCTGGGATTTGGATGACTTCTTAACATAGGTCAGGTCAGCGGGGTCAATATAAACATTGGCCGGGAGTTTTAGCTGTAGGCACTCCGGGGATGCGGGGGTGCTATCATCTGGGCCACCTGCAGGTATGGGGTCCCTACCTTCTGAAACTTAACCACTTCGGTTGAGTATCAGCGAGGGGTGTCCTTTGCAACTGCCCCTTTTTTTAGTTATGTGTATATATATATATATATATATATATATATATATATATATATATATATATATATATATATATATATACTTTCAAACTATTTGCCATTTTCCGCGTTAGCGAGGTAGCATTAAGAACAGAGGACTGGGCCTTTGAGGGAATATCCTCACCTGGCCCCCTTCTCTGTTCCTTCTTTTGGAAAATCTAAAAGAAAAAAAGAGAGGGGAGGATTTCCAGCCCCACGCTCCCTCCCCTTTTAGTCGCCTTCTACGACACGCAGGGAATACGTGGGAAGTATTCTTTCTCCCCTATCCCCATATATATATATATATATATATATATATATATATATATATATATATATACATATGTGTGTGTGTGTGTGTGTAGGATAATCTATGATATATACTTGGGTAGTCCATTTTAGCTCCGCAAGGAAAGAACTTTAGGAAATGGGCACTTATGATCTAAATGTCTTGTATAGTTATTTTTTTTTATACAGAAATACATGTGGAGCATGAGAAGCATCATATTTAACAATACTAGATAAGGTGACCAATATATCCAGGAAAATACTGCGAAGAGTAGAATTATTAAACTATTTAAAAGAATCAACCTATGAAAATGACACATTAACTTTAGCATTTCAGATTTATCTTATGTTTTGGCCCAAATATGCCAATTATGCTCATGAAAATCCACTGCCAACATGGGTCTGGATGTCCAGACAGTGCAGCAGAGGGTCCCCTTAAACAATGTAGTCCAGGACAGCAATAGAATTTGTGAGATACACCTGTAATACTGTAGGAACCCCGGGGAGCTAATGAAATTTATGTTTTTGTTAGCAATTTATTGTTTTTCTGTATATATTATTTTGTTTTGTGAACTTCATCTCAATGATGAGATACCATACTAGCTTCTGTGCTGTGGTAAGCAGTACAGAAGTGAGGAGTTCAAAGTAGGGTATGTTAAGTGACAAGGAAATAGAGAAATAGGATAAGACTAAAAGAAGTTGCTTAAAGGCAAAAAAAAAAGGGATCAAATCAGCCCCGGGATAGGAAAAACACAGATGAAAGTTACTAGTGGTGAATGTGGATGAACAGGTGACAAATAAGGATAATAAGGACATAGATTTTAAATGAATGCATCAAGGAAAGTAACCCAAATACCATTGGAATGGTAGAGACTAAACTCAGGGGAACTGATGTGTAATGTCTTCTTCCCAGAGGGGTACACTATAACAAAAAACAATGCATAAAAGAGGTACTCTTCATGTGCTTCCTACTGTTATAATTCTTTTGCAGTGTGATGGCAGTAAAATCCCATTTTCTACAAATCATATAACCAACTTTGTATTTTTTTATTCATAGACAAACGAAATTTGATATTCAAAAGATTTTTCCTGGGTTTTCCGTATTAAGTTTGATATAAGCCTTTTTCAGCCCATTTTTCCCCAAAAAATATTTATGAGAAAAATGGAAATCAAATAGTGTGTAAGATGCATACGAAAGGATTTGCCTCTGCACTGAAAAAATATTAGGTCATGAAAAATATATAACATACCTAGCCTGTGCTATTTTATTGTAAATCAGTTATTTTATCCATCCACATGCTCACATCACTAATGTAACAGTCTTCATATACATTTACCAATTTATCCACATGCAATTTCAAAAAGTATTTTTTTCACTATGCACCATGCCTTGCCCTTCATAAGCAAACATGTGCTAAACACTCATATGGCTACACCTTGACCTTTTGGCCGATAGTTTTTCATAATCCTCTCAAGATGACTGTTTAGTATTTATATCAGTATTCATTTACAGCTGTAGATTGCCAGGATGGAGATCAGGACTCTTAACTAAGGAGAACAAAGTAAAGCATTGACATAGGCCCGTGTGGTTCAAACCCATGCCCCAAGTTGGTGGACTGCAGTTTCTCAGGGACACCTGACTTTGGTAGTTAATATGGGACAACATAAGATTCCAGGATCATGGACAGCACCTGTAAACCATGGAAAATGACTATCACAGTAATTGTTCATTGGTACTGGTTGTATATAACCTTCCAAGGAACTATGGCAGCCTAGAGCAGATGTACATTGATAATATAAAGGAATATGCTGGATGGTAAGGGAGGTAGTAAAACACTAGGAGAATGTGGTTGCCTATGAAGCAGAGACATGGAGATACAAGATCCTGAACCATGTACATGAGAACTTCTTAAACCAGTGTATGACATAGTATACAAAATCTAGCAGGAATGAAGCACCGTCACTGCTTGGCCTTTTTTTTTTTTTTACACAATGCAGGATGGAAATAGAACTCATCAAAAATTGATTATCTTAAGGAAAGTGATCATATAGTGCTGACTGTGAGGTGGAGGTCCAACATAAGAGGGGAGTCAGAGAATGGGCACTAAACTTAAAACAGCTGACACTGTACATAGGCCAAGTTACTGTACCTTTAACAACTGGCTGTATATGAAACAACCAGCTCTATACCTAGAACAGCTGTCACCATGAACAGCTGGGAGTGTACCAAGAACAACTGGCTTTGGATGTAGAAAATCCAGCACAACATTTAGAACAACCAGCCACATATCTCTCACTATCTGCTTGGCCTATGAAGTAGCTGATAAAGAAATTTGTACAGGGTATAGTATCCGTGCAAGGCTGATTTGTTCAAGAATTTACTTCTGTTGTGTAGGTAGTAGTTGGTAGGCAGCCAACAACCAGGAAGGTATATTACCAGTACTCCCTGCCTGGGTATCAGGAGGGTTAGTGACATCTGCTTAGTGAGCCATCACTTTAGTGGTTTGTCATGTTGCACTCCTCTTACCCAGGTAGCTGTCTTTTCTCTCTGCCTCAATAACATGTGGACTACTGGCATTCTGTCCACAAATATAGTCTCTACTTGTCATATGTAACACTTAACAACAATTAACTCACACAGCTCATTCTTTGTAACTCTATGTTTTCCTGTGGTGAGCACTGTGTGCTAGCCCTGCCTTTTGGTAAAATGGTGGGAGTAGTAGAAAGAAGTAGTAGATAGGAACATTTAGACAGGAGCATTAGGTAGAAGTAGTAGGTAGGAGCATTGGATAGAAATAGTTGTTGGGTAGGAGCTTTTGCAAACACTGGCTAGACTTGCCCTCTGCCAATGGCTTGTTAAGGGTGAGGCACTGGAGTTCATTAGTTATGAAGACTCTGTTTCCATAGCCACCCCTTTGAGGAAGTTTTAATTGGAACAGGAGTCAGAGATATAGATAGTTAGATAGATAGCCATTTCTCCTTTTCCTTTTTTATCATATTCTCACATCAGTTTAGTATCATGCATCTGTCTTCATTTTTTTTTTTTTTTTATTATACTTTGTCGCTGTCTCCCGCGTTTGCGAGGTAGCGCAAGGAAACAGACGAAAGAAATGGCCCAACCCCCCCCCCCCATACACATGTATATACATACGTCCACACACGCAAATATACATACCTACACAGCTTTCCATGGTTTACCCCAGACGCTTCACATGCCTTGATTCAATCCACTGACAGCACGTCAACCCCGGTATACCACATCGCTCCAATTCACTCTATTCCTTGCCCTCCTTTCACCCTCCTGCATGTTCAGGCCCCGATCACACAAAATCTTTTTCACTCCATCTTTCCACCTGCAATTTGGTCTCCCTCTTCTCCTCGTTCCCTCCACCTCCAACACATATATCCTCTTGGTCAATCTTTCCTCACTCATTCTCTCCATGTGCCCAAACCACTTCAAAACACCCTCTTCTGCTCTCTCAACCACGCTCTTTTTATTTCCACACATCTCTCTTACCCTTACGTTACTCACTCGATCAAACCACCTCACACCACACATTGTCCTCAAACATCTCATTTCCAGCACATCCATCCTCCTGCGCACAACTCTATCCATAGCCCACGCCTCGCAACCATACAACATTGTTGGAACCACTATTCCTTCAAACATACCCATTTTTGCTTTCCGAGATAATGTTCTCGACTTCCACACATTCTTCAAGGCCCCCAGAATTTTCGCCCCCTCCCCCACTCTATGATCCACTTCCGCTTCCATGGTTCCATCCACTGCCAGATCCACTCCCAGATATCTAAAACACTTCACTTCCTCCAGTTTTTCTCCATTCAAACTCACCTCCCAATTGACTTGACCCTCAACCCTACTGTACCTAATAACCTTGCTCTTATTCACATTTACTCTTAACTTTCTTCTTCCACACACTTTACCAAACTCAGTCACCAGCTTCTGCAGTTTCTCACATGAATCAGCCACCAGCGCTGTATCATCAGCGAACAACAACTGACTCACTTCCCAAGCTCTCTCATCCCCAACAGACTTCATACTTGCCCCTCTTTCCAAAACTCTTGCATTTACCTCCCTAACAACCCCATCCATAAACAAATTAAACAACCATGGAGACATCACACACCCCTGCCGCAAACCTACATTCACTGAGAACCAATCACTTTCCTCTCTTCCTACACGTACACATGCCTTACATCCTCGATAAAAACTTTTCACTGCTTCTAACAACTTTCCTCCCACACCATATATTCTTAATACCTTCCACAGAGCATCTCTATCAACTCTATCATATGCCTTCTCCAGATCCATAAATGCTACATACAAATCCATTTGCTTTTCTAAGTATTTCTCACATACGTTCTTCAAAGCAAACACCTGATCCACACATCCTCTACCACTTCTGAAACCACACTGCTCTTCCCCAATCTGATGCTCTGTACATGCCTTCACCCTCTCAATCAATACCCTCCCATATAATTTACCAGGAATACTCAACAAACTTATACCTCTGTAATTTGAGCACTCACTCTTATCCCCTTTGCCTTTGTACAATGGCACTATGCATGCATTCCGCCAATCCTCAGGCACCTCACCATGAGTCATACATACATTAAATAACCTTACCAACCAGTCAATAATACAGTCACCCCCTTTTTTAATAAATTCCACTGCAATACCATCCAAACCTGCTGCCTTGCCGGCTTTCATCTTCCGCAAAGCTTTCACTACCTCTTCTCTGTTTACCAAATCATTTTCCCTAACCCTCTCTTTTTGCACACCACCTCGACCAAAACACCCTATATCTGCCACTCTATCATCAAACACATTCAACAAACCTTCAAAATACTCACTCCATCTCCTTCTCACATCACCACTACTTGTTATCACCTCCCCATTTGCGCCCTTCACTGAAGTTCCCATTTGCTCCCTTGTCTTACGCACTTTATTTACCTCCTTCCAGAACATCTTTTTATTCTCCCTAAAATTTAATGATACTCTCTCACCCCAACTCTCATTTGCCCTTTTTTTCACCTCTTGCACCTTTCTTCATAGTCTTCATATGACTACAATTTTTTCCGGTCTTGCTTTACCAGATGAAGCTTCTAATAATGAATCCATCCATAATGACATGAAATGAATATGGAAACATATAACACCTTTTTCTTTTTACTTATTTCTTTTGAATACTTTACAAATAGTGCATAATTCTTTTGCAATTACCTTCATATATTTAGAGTAAGCTTTTTGCAAAGTGTTGAAATATAAGAATATTGAATGAATGAACATTTCAAAGATAGTATCTGTCGGACATTGGGACATGGTTTTTCTTTCTTTCTTTTAAACTATTCGCCATTTCCCGCGTTAGCGAGGTAGCATTAAGAACAGAGGACTGGGCCTTTGAGGGAATACCCTCACCTGGCCCAATTCTCTGTTCCTTCTTTTGGAAAAAAAAAAAAAAAAGAGAGAGAGAGGGGAGGATTTCCAGCCCCCCGCTCCCTCCCCTTTAGTCGCCTTCTACGACACGCAGGGAATACGTGGGAAGTATTCTTAATCCCCTATCCCCAGGGACATGGTTTATGAACAGTATTATTAGAGTAGAATTTTTTATTTTTAAAAGTACTGTGGTCATAAGTATCTGAGACAATTTTACCTATACAGATGAATTTAGAGATATAAAAATCTTTAAAAGACCTGAATGAGACATCGTTAAGGAGGGATGAGACTCATGTGAGGGAGGACAAGACAAGGCATGGAACGACAAGATAGCCAAAGGAGGACAAAACAAGGGTAGGAGGAACACGACACAAGTAAATACAACTGAAGGGCTTCTAGAAAAAAGCATGCAAAATCATCCTCAGTATCTTCTACCACGTATCAAGAGGTGCCAAACACATTTTTCCTACTAACTTTCTACAACAATTTAGATTGAATATGGAGGGTCAAGCAATTCCTCAGGTTGAATATGGTAGGAAGGATGATGGCTCTACCACTCACAGACAGCAGAAGCAAACACCAGTTGAGAGCTTGACACGGCAGGTGAGTGTCAGTTTTAGCATTCTTTACTATCATGTAACATTAGCATTTACAATTTGGGAGATACATCTGATAGCTGCAAGTGAATGTTTACAAATTATGTAATATATGATATTTTCTGTCATAAACCATTTTTTACCTGCGGTTGTTTGTAAATAATTTTTCATTGTATTGCACCTATTAAACACTGATTTTGAGAGAGGGAGACAAAGAGAGCAGAGAGAGAGAGAGAGAGAGAGAGAGAGAGAGAGAGAGAGAGAGAGAGAGAGAGAGAGAGAGAGAGAGAGAGCGCACCAGCGTAACCATTTATTATGTTTTTTCATTGTCTTTTTGCTATAATTTCATTTCTCCTGACTCTTCTTTATCATAAGGGTATTGAGAATTATAACTTTAGTTACAGAAATTCAGGAAATATGCAAAATCACCCAATAATCTTTATAAGGTCATGTCCCAGACATCTATGTGAGTGGCTTATATTTGTTTTGGCAGAAGACACTGGGTATTATGTGTTCAATTTTGGTTATCCTCCAAGGTACCACACATACGCATACACACAGTGCTCACAAAGACAATGGGAAACATCTGATAAACTATTACTTTACTTCCTTCCTCAGGAGTCCCCTCTATCCTGATAAAGCTCCTGACACAACTCTCCATGAATAGGAATCATAGAACAAATCCAAATTCTATACAACTCTATCACTAACATAATCACTAAATGATTTTCTGAAAACTGGCTTTTCTTCCCCAACACAGTGAATCACAGGACTCAAAACAGTTATTTCAGGCACTTATTAAAGAAAGTCTACTCTCTATGGCATCAGTCCAGCCCCCACTTTTGATGCATTCCTGTTCCAGTCCAATGGAATCCCTTCTTCCTAAGAATATACATACTCAGTCATGAAACACCACTCAGAATTCAGCAACAAACCACCCTCACCACGAAACTAAAAATCATAAGAGCCCTACTCGAAATTCACCCACTAGCCACTGCCCACTCACCTTTCACTCCCACTGATACAAGCAATGCAGTTAAAACCTTAAGGATCTCTCCAATAGGCCCTGGCAACATATCAGACTTTCACATGAAACAACATGGCCTATAAGCAGTCCAAGCACTTATATATTTCAACAACTCCTTGCCACAATGCAAAATCCACAACATCTGGAAACTTGCCACCATAATACCAATCTGTAAATTCTCCAAACCCCCCAGTTCCATCTCATCCTACCACCATATATCCAAACTCTGAAAAAAAATTTCCACAACAGAATCAAACAAAACATCCCATTCTAATCCACACTAGACACTAGACTACATAGTGAACTCATACATCATATCCTAAATGGAGTCAAACAACAACCCCTATCCTGCATTGTACTAGTGGCAATAGGCATCAACAAAGCATTTAACACTGTCCCCTGACACATCCTCACACAAAATTTGCTTGACACCACTCTCCACAACAATGACGAAAATTGTTTGGTATATTGCGTAGCTGGCTGCCATGTTACAGTCTCTCACAGTGGTTCTATATGTAAAGCGTTAAAACTCTGCAGTGGAGTTTGCCAAAGAGCAATTCTTTCTCTAACTCCCACCAATCTCTGTGAGAAGCAATTCTCAACATGAAGATCTTTTTTGTATGCAGATGATCTCATAACCATAACACCAAAATAGCAACATCAAACATTCAATGCTACATTACACTGTTGAAACAGTGGCTCACCAAGAACAGAATGGCTGTATCTTGGCAAACATTGTCAATTACTCTTTTAACCCCAGACAGACACAAATCTAGCTCTCACCTTTCAGTCACCTTCCTTGAATGGACAGTCTCTCCCACTGAATAAGACACCTACTCACATGACATCCACACCATACACAAATAACATGAACAAAAACAGTATACAAACTAAAAGCCCTTAGAACACTAACTGACATCATGTTTTGGAAAAGAATACTTCAGCATCTTTTTCAAAAAATTATTCTGCTCCACTTTAAACTATGCCTCACTTCCCTAGTCTACAACCCCAATAAAAGCAAAGATAACAAAGCTGCAAACCACATAGAACAGTGCTCTCAGAACAATCATTGGCTGCCTGGCAACCACAAACACTCAACATCTTTGCATTGAAACAAAGATCCTCCCAATACAGACCCACCTCAACATGTTTGGCACCCAGTTCTGTGCTCTAGTACTCGATCCCTCCCACCCAAACTATAACTAGCCATCAACCTGCCTCTTTTTTCAGTCACCTCTACTCAAAGGTCCCACCATCCTCAACATATATAATGCTGATAAAACATATTCATGATGAAATGACTTGATGAGCACTAAATGACCAACCTCCCAATGCAGTTTTAAACAACAGCACACTGAGGTTACACATTCCCACTTACACTGTAGACATCTCCCACCACCACAACACTGCAGATGCAGTTTCCACATATCCTTAGACCCTACATGCCCAAAATGCATCAGCTATAAAGAAAACAGGGAAACTTAGATGCACACACGACATACACTTTAGGGCCTGTGGTCTTGACCAATGGATGTGGCCTGCTTCCCGAGTACTGTAGAAGCTCTTAGAATAGGAGGGACTCCTGGGGTAGGCAGTAAGCAAGTAAATATAAGTGACATCGCAAATGAAAGGACAACATAGGGACAGCCTCCATAGTGACCGTCAGTGTACACTCAAGAAGAGGAGACAGGGTCACTGCCAAGTGGCTGATTTGAGTGAGAAACTGCAGAAGTTGGTGACTGAGCTTGGAAAAGTGTGTAAAAGGAGAAAGTTGAGCATAAATGTGAATAAGATCAAGGTTATTAGATTCACTAGGGTTGTAGGACAAGTTAATTGGGATGTAAGTTTAAATGGAGAAAAATTGGAGGAAGTGAAGTGTTTTAGATATCTGGGAGTGGACTTGGCAGTGAATGGAACAATGAAAGTAGAAGTTAGTCACAGGGTGGGGAAGGGGGCGAAAGTTCTGGGAGCCATGAAGAATGTGTGGAAGGAGAGAATGTTATCTTGGAGAGCAAAAAAGGGTATGTTTGAAGGAATAATAGAGTCAGCAATATTGTATGGTTGTGAAGCATGGGCTATGGATAGGATTGTACAGAGAAGGGTGGATGTGTTAGAAATGAAATGTTTTTGGACAATATGTAATGTGAGGTGGTTTGATTGAGTAAGTAATGTAAGGGTAAGAGAGATGTGTGGAAATAAAAAGAGTGTGGTCAAGAGAGCAGAAGAGAGTGTGTTGAAATGGTTTGGACATATGGAGAGAATGAGTGAAGAAAGATTGACAAAGAGGATATATGTGTAAGAGGTGGAGGGAACAAGGATAAGTGGGAGACCAAATTAGAGGAGGAAGGATGGAGTGAAAAAGAGTTTGAGCGATTGGGACCTGAACATACAGGAGGGTGAGAGGCATGCAAGGAATAGAGTGAATTGGAATGATGTGGTATTCTGGGGTTGACATCCTGTCACTGAACTGAACCAGGGCATGTGAAACATCTGGGGTAAACCATGGAAAGGTCTGTGGTGCCTGGATTCAGATAGGAAGCTGTGGTTTCAGTGCATTACGCATGACAAGTAGAGGCTGAGTGTGAGCAAATTTTGGCCTTTTTTTTGTCTGTTTTCTTGGGGCTGCGTCACTGAAGCAGGGGTTAGCGATGCTATTTCCTGTGGGATGGGGATAGCACTAGAAGTGGATGATAGGCAAGCATGTATATGTACAGTGTATTTATGTAATGTCTGTGTATGTATGTTTGTATATGTTGATATGTATATGTGCGTGTATAGGCTTTTATATATGTATGCTTGTGTTTATGGGGGGATGGGTCATTCATCAGTTTCCTGGTGCTACCTTGCTAACGCGGAAAACGGCAATCAAGTATGATAATGATAATATTATTAGGTAGAACTAGTCAATAGGAATATTAGGAAGAGCCTCTGCAAACACTGCACTGCAGTTGCCCTCTGCCAGTGGCAATCAAGGCTAAGAGTTGGCACTGGAGTTCATAAGTTATGGTTACTCTGTTGCTGTGGCCACCCCCTTAAGGGAGTTGCAGTTGGGAACAGGCATCAGTAATGTAGATAGATAGATAAATAGATAGTTATACAAACAATTTGCTCAGGGTCTCATTCAGACTTATATTCACTCGATCGTTTCTCGTCCCCCTGAAAGGCTCTGATTAAAGAGGTGACTTTAGGCATTGATGCTCCTACTACTTGGTACAGAACTTTGAAAAATTTGTGTTTAGGGGACACTCAAAACACATGCTGAGATGACCTTAGCTGGAGTATATATTAACTAAATTTTTTTTAGTCATTAGTGAATTACTGGTTAATGGCTCTAAGCCTTTATCTTACACTTGCCATCTCTGTGAGTGTTGTTGTAAAATATTAGTTCAAATTTTTTAACTCCCAAAAGAATGTGTGAAATTAGGTAGAGTAGAGATTCAAGTATCTGAGGGAAAATGCAATGAGATGATTTGATTTCCAGTTGACTCTTCAGTACACAAGGAATTGATATTATTGTAATCCAAATGAATATGAGTCACTGGTGTTGTACTAGCCCATTCATTCACTGTTCTTGTATTGTTTCCTCTTCTCATACCATCACATTAATACTTATTTTATCAACTGTAAAGCTCTAACATTTTGTGTCATGTAGAATTTTGAAGAAACCCTAACAGCAAAATTTGCTGTTTCAGAATCAAATAAAAGAAAAGTTTAGCAATCTAAGTATTTTTCTTTATTCACCAACTGATTTTTGAAAGTATTGTGCATTACTGTAAAAAGATGGAAAGATGAAGGTATTTAGAATTTTAAGGCACTGTCTCACATAGTCTTCAGCCCACTGATTAGTCTGTCAGAGTCTTTCAGGCATTTCCAAACCCTGCTGTTTTCTTCAGAGATAATTTTGGTTTCCAGTATTATAACCTTTGTTTATCTATTCTTGCTTTACTGTTGCCTATTTTTGTATTTATCCTGCACATGTAATCCTCCGCTCACTTTTCAGTTAGGTGATCCTTTCAGTCTTCTTATCTTTGCCGACAAATTAAATTCATTATTTCACTTCCACTTCTCAATTTTATACCTTGTCTTTCCACTTTCCTACTGTTTCCTTTCACTTCTTTCACAGACAAGCTTTTAGTTTTTCCTGCTGCTTCTCTTCTTTTGATATTACTCCTTTGTTGTATGTGATTGTAGACACACTGATAAATTTTAGGCTAAATGCACCTTTTATGTCAACCAGTATTGCTGAATTCAGATCCTAAGCCATCATGCTGGCAATTGAAGGGGCACCTTAAGTAGTTTTTCCATCATGATTAAACTTGCTGCATGTTTAACTCCAAGCCATCTTATCCTTAAAATATTGCGATTGTACACAGATAGGTTACAGGGATGTTGTCTAGCATGAAAAATCTTGGCAGTTGAAACAGTCATTTTTTAATTATCTAATTTTATCCTGTCACTAGATGGCACCCAAGAATCACCTTCAGTAGTTTAATGTTGAAGTAGCTCAGTAGATTTAATTCATTACATGGATGATTTGGTATTGTTCTTTGAAAAACTGAAAACAGATGATTTGGTATGAATGAATGCTAAAGTGAATCTTGTTCTTCCTAAAACTGAGAACTGATTAACAAGGGTTTCAAAACCTTTTTATAAAGTTGGATCTTTAAAAGTTATTTGTGTACATATTATAGGTCAAGGAACAACTTTTTAAAATTCATAAGTGCAGTGATTGACTTAGATTTTTAGAGGATACTTTTATTTATAGTTTAATTTTTAGAGGATTATTTTATTTATAGTAGCCACTGTGGCACAGGCAAAGGTATATTCTAATTGTGGGTATATTAATAGTTTGAGAGGTAGAAAGATTAGTATTCATGAAGGATGAAAAAAGAAATACAGTTGGGATTACTTGTTACTTTTCTTGTTCTTTTTGTTGAAGCAAGTTGAACCTCTGTTTTCTCTTGTTCAGACAGTTGATGAGAATGTTTTTATTGATCTTTGCTTTTTCTCAGGAACTCGAGACGAGAATTCGGCAGCTGGAGGCTCATAATAAGCAACTTCAGAACTTATTGGCCAAGAGCCAAGGTATTACAGGCATTTCAACTAAGGGTGTTTCAGACACCAAAACCAAGAAAGCAAAGTCCTTTGACTTTACAAGGTATGGATTATTAACTGAATTTGAGAAGTAGGATTCCATGCCTGGTCTATCCCTTTATGCTTAAAAAAAGTTCATTGAATTGTATGTATTATTCTCCGTTAAGGAAAATACAGAAAATTTTAGAATAATATCTTCTTTGTTGGTGTGGCAGCATGGATGCTCCTTATCTGTGTAAGTACCATCCATCCTTCACATATGTCCTAGTTCCATTTTGATTGATCGGTCAGATCTAGAAATGTATGTACGTCAGACTTATGTCAACATGGCATGTAGTATTTGTATGCTTATACTGCATTCTTTTATTATTATTATTATTATTATTATTATTATTATTATTATTATTATTATTATTATTTTTTGCTTTGTCGCTGTCTCCCGTGTTAGCGAGGTAGCGCAAGGAAATAGATGAAAGAATGGCCAACCCACCCACATACACATGTATATACATACACGTCCACACACGCAAATATACTTACCTATACATCTCAACATATACATATATATACACACACACAGACATGTACATAATTCATACTGTTTACCTTTATTCATTCCCATCGCCACCCCGCCACACATGAAATAACAACCCCCTCCCCTCTCATGTGCACGGGGTAGTGCTAGGAAAAGACAACAAAGGCCACATTCGTTCACACTCAGTCTCTAGCTGTCATGTAATAATGCACCGAAACCACAGCTCCCTTTCCACATCCAGGCCCCACAGAACTTTCCATGGTTTACCACAGACGCTTCACATGCCCTGGTTCAATCCATTGACAGCACATCAACCCCGCTATACCACATCGTTCCATTTCACTCTATTTCTTGCATGCCTTCCACCCTCCTGCATGTTCAGGCCCCGATGGCTCAAAATCTTTTTCACTCCATCTTTCTACCTCCAATTGGGTCTCCCACTTCTCGTTCCCTCCACCTCTGACCCATATATCCTCTTGGTCAATCTTTCCTCACTCATTCTGTCCATGTGACCAAACCATTTCAAAACACCCTCTTATGCTTTCTCAACTACACTCTTTTTATTATCACATCTCTCTTACCCTATTATTACTTACTTGATCAAACCACCTCACATCACATATTGTCCTCAAACATCTCATTTCCAGCACATCCACCCTCCTCCGCACAACTCTATCCATAGCCCACGCCTCACAACCATATAACATTGTTGGAACCACTATTCCTTCAAACATACTCATTTTCACTTTCCA
Source organism: Panulirus ornatus (assembly GCF_036320965.1). Classification (NCBI taxonomy): domain Eukaryota; kingdom Metazoa; phylum Arthropoda; class Malacostraca; order Decapoda; family Palinuridae; genus Panulirus; species Panulirus ornatus. The sequence continues at coordinate 37,265,316 of NC_092230.1, forward strand.
AGATAATGTTCTCGACTTCCACACATTCTTCAACACTTTCAGAACTTTTGCCCCCTCTCCCACCCTGTGACTCACTTCTGCTTCTATGGTTCCATCTGCTGCCAAATCCACTCCCAGATATCTAAAACACTTCACTTCCTCCGGTTTTTCTGCATTCAAACTTACCTCCCAATTTACTTGTCCCTCAACCCTACTGAGCCTAATAACTTTGCTCTTATTCACATTTGCTCTCAGCTTTCTACTTTCACACACTTTACCAAACTTAGTCACCAACTTTTGAAGCTTTTCACCCTAATCAGCCAACAGCCCTGTATCATCAGCGAACAACAACTTACTCACTTCCCAATCCCTCTGATCCACAACAGACTGAATACTTGCCCCTTTCTCCGAAACTCTTGCATTCACCTTCCTAACAACCCCATCCATAAACAAATTAAGCAACCATGGAGACATCTTGCACCCCTGCTGCAAACTGACATTTACTGGGAACCAATCACTTTCCTCTCTTCCTACTCGTACACATGCCTTACATCCTCGATAAAAACTTTTCACTGATTCTAGCAACTTACCTCCCACGCCATATATTCTTAATACCTTCCACAGAGCATCTGTATCAACTCTATCATATGCCTGCCTTCTCCAGATCCATAAATCTGTTTTTCTAAGTATTTCTCACATACATTCTTCAAAGCAAACACCTGATCCACACGTCCTCTACCACTTCTGAAACCACACTGCTCTTCCCCAAACTAATGCTCTGTACATGCTTTTATTCTCAGTCAATACCCTCCCATATAATTTCCCATGAATACTCAACAAACTTATACCTCTGTAATTAGAACACTCAACTTTATCCTCTTTGCCTTTGTACAATGGCACTATGCATGCATTCTGCCAATCCTCAGGCACTTTACCATGAACTACACTCAATTTTTATCATGATTATCTTGTTTTTATTAACCAGCTTTATTATATGATTCTGTAGTTTCTATTTACCTTTTCTTTAAGATTCTTTAGTTCATACTTCATCATTTTTATTTTTTACGTCATGCAATTTCTATCATGATTATCTCATTTTTGTAACCAGTTTTATGAATTGACATTTTTTAAATCAGTCTGTTATTTATCAAAAAAATCTTCGGTTTATTCTCTACCTTTTCATCAGCTCCTTTGTCTGCACTTGCTACTTCAACTGTGATTTGAATGTTGTGGAAGCTATATCTTTTAAAAAATATATTGAACCAACCATGACTTGCTGTGAAGTTCTCAGTGTTCCTTGCCCACTTGCTTCTTCAAAGTCTCAAAAAGACTTCTTGCCTTCGCCTGAATTGTTGATAAGCTTAGTGGTACACATCAACAACTTTTCCATTTTGTGGATGGGCCCTTCTCATTGCTTTGTTATAATTGTAGACTTCATACTTGCAAACCTTTGACTGCTTCACATATTTTTCTTTGTCCTTTAGAATTGTGAAAACCATCAAATGGGACAACTGTAGATCACATGCAATCACATTAACGTTTTTCGTCCTTCATATTGGAAGATTTCCTTCATTTTCAATTCCAAATTGTCTTACTTAGCTTCTTGAATAACACGTGCTTACCGAATGGTAGCTAAGAATGAGAACTGAGAGAGATGCTGTGATGTACACAATGGTGGGATATCGTCTGACAGTGATTATCGTGTGCATGCAGCCTTTAGCTCTGGCGGATGTATGACTGAGCTAGATTTTTATATTATATTTTGGATTTGCTGATACTCGCTCACCCCAACTCTCACTTGCCTTCTTTTTCAACCCTTGCACCATCTTCAAGACCTCCTGCACTTCCATTTATACATCACACAATCATTTACACTCCTTCCCTGTAAGAACTGCCCAAACACCTCTCTTCTTTTTCAATAGCAACTTCATCCCACTACTCACTACTCTTTCTAATCTGCCAACCTTCCACCTTTTGTATGCCAGATGCATCTCTCACACATTCCATTCCAGCACTGCTTCCCTAAATACCTCCCATTTTTCACCCACTCCCCTTGCTTCATTTACTCTCACCTTATGCAATTGTACGCTCAGTCTCTCTTGGTATTTCTTTACACAAGCCTCTTGATTTACATAACCATTTTCAAGAACATAAGAGTTGTTTAAATTGAGGAGTCCCTTTATAACTAATCTCTGTGCACAATTTATGATTTTTTTTATTTACAAGATGTGATTTCAATTCATTTATTTTTATTTTTATTTTATTTTTTTATACTTACTTGCTGTCTCCCACATTAGCGAGGTAGCACAAGAAAACAGACGAAAGAATGGCCCAACCCACCCACATACACATGTATATACATACACGTCCACACACGCTTATATACGTAACTATATATTTTAACATATACATTTTTTTTTTTTTTTTTTTGCTTTGTTGCTGTCTCCCGCGTTTGCGAGGTAGCGCAAGGAAACAGATGAAAGAAATGGCCCAACCCACCCCCATACACATGTATATACATACGTCCACACATGCAAATATACATACCTACACAGCTTTCCATGGTTTACCCCAGACGCTTCACATGCCCTGATTCAATCCACTGACAGCACGTCAACCCCGGTATACCACATCGATTCAATTCACTCTATTCCTTGCCCTCCTTTCACCCTCCTGCATGTTCAGGCCCCGATTACACAAAATCTTTTTCACTCCATCTTTCCACCTCCAATTTGGTCTTCCACTTCTCCTCGTTCCCTCCAACTCCGACACATATATCCTCTTGGTCAATCTTTCCTCACTCATTCTCTCCATGTGCCCAAACCATTTCAAAACACCCTCTTCTGCTCTCTCAACCACGCTCTTTTTATTTCCACACATCTCTCTTACCCTTATGTTACTTACTCGATCAAACCACCTCACACCACACATTGTCCTCAAACATCTCATTTCCAGCACATCCATCCTCCTGCGCACAGCTCTATCCATAGCCCACGCCTCGCAACCATACAACATTGTTGGAACCACTATTCCTTCAAACATACCCATTTTTGCTTTCTGAGATAATGTTCTCGACTTCCACACATTCTTCAAGGCTCCCAGGATTTTCGCCCCCTCCCCCACCCTATGATCCACTTCCACTTCCATGGTTCCATCCACTGCCAGATCCACTCCCAGATATCTAAAACACTTTACTTCCTCCAGTTTTTCTCCATTCAAACTTACCTCCCAATTGACTTGACCCTCAACCCTACTGTACCTAATTACCTTGCTCTTATTCACATTTACTCTTAACTTTCTTCTTTCACACACTTTGCCAAACTCAGTCACCAGCTTCTGCAGTTTCTCACATGAATCAGCCACCAGCGCTGTATCATCAGCGAACACAACAACTGACTCACTTCCCAAGCTCTCTCATCCCCAACAGACTTCATACTTGCCCCTCTTTCCAAAACTCTTGCATTCACCTCCGTAACAACCCCATCCATAAACAAATTAAACAACCATGGAGACATCACACACCCCTGCCGCAAACCTACATTACTGAGAACCAATCACTTTCCTCTCTTCCTACACGTACACATGCCTTACATCCTCGATAAAAACTTTTCACTGCTTCTAACAACTTTCCTCCCACACCATATATTCTTAATACCTTCCACAGAGCATCTCTATCAACTCTATCATATGCCTGCCTTCTCCAGATCCATAAATCTGTTTTTCTAAGTATTTCTCACATACATTCTTCAAAGCAAACACCTGATCCACACGTCCTCTACCACTTCTGAAACCACACTGCTCTTCCCCAAACTAATGCTCTGTACATGCTTTTATTCTCAGTCAATACCCTCCCATATAATTTCCCATGAATACTCAACAAACTTATACCTCTGTAATTAGAACACTCAACTTTATCCTCTTTGCCTTTGTACAATGGCACTATGCATGCATTCTGCCAATCCTCAGGCACTTTACCATGAACTACACTCAATTTTTATCATGATTATCTTGTTTTTATTAACCAGCTTTATTATATGATTCTGTAGTTTCTATTTACCTTTTCTTTAAGATTCTTTAGTTCATACTTCATCATTTTTATTTTTTACGTCATGCAATTTCTATCATGATTATCTCATTTTTGTAACCAGTTTTATGAATTGACATTTTTTAAATCAGTCTGTTATTTATCAAAAAAATCTTCGGTTTATTCTCTACCTTTTCATCAGCTCCTTTGTCTGCACTTGCTACTTCAACTGTGATTTGAATGTTGTGGAAGCTATATCTTTTAAAAATATATTGAACCAACCATGACTTGCTGTGAAGTTCTCAGTGTTCCTTGCCCACTTGCTTCTTCAAAGTCTCAAAAAGACTTCTTGCCTTCGCCTGAATTGTTGATAAGCTTAGTGGTACACATCAACAACTTTTCCATTTTGTGGATGGGCCCTTCTCATTGCTTTGTTATAATTGTAGACTTCATACTTGCAAACCTTTGACTGCTTCACAATATTTTTCTTTGTCCTTTAGAATTGTGAAAACCATCAAATGGGACAACTGTAGATCACATGCAATCACATTAACGTTTTTCGTCCTTCATATTGGAAGATTTCCTTCATTTTCAATTCCAAATTGTCTTACTTAGCTTCTTGAATAACACGTGCTTACCGAATGGTAGCTAAGAATGAGAACTGAGAGAGATGCTGTGATGTACACAATGGTGGGATATCGTCTGACAGTGATTATCGTGTGCATGCAGCCTTTAGCTCTGGCGGATGTATGACTGAGCTAGATTTTTATATTATATTTTGGATTTGCTGATACTCGCTCACCCCAACTCTCACTTGCCTTCTTTTTCAACCCTTGCACCATCTTCAAGACCTCCTGCACTTCCATTTATACATCACACAATCATTTACACTCCTTCCCTGTAAGAACTGCCCAAACACCTCTCTTCTTTTTCAATAGCAACTTCATCCCACTACTCACTACTCTTTCTAATCTGCCAACCTTCCACCTTTTGTATGCCAGATGCATCTCTCACACATTCCATTCCAGCACTGCTTCCCTAAATACCTCCCATTTTTCACCCACTCCCCTTGCTTCATTTACTCTCACCTTATGCAATTGTACGCTCAGTCTCTCTTGGTATTTCTTTACACAAGCCTCTTGATTTACATAACCATTTTCAAGAACATAAGAGTTGTTTAAATTGAGGAGTCCCTTTATAACTAATCTCTGTGCACAATTTATGATTTTTTTTATTTACAAGATGTGATTTCAATTCATTTATTTTTATTTTTATTTTATTTTTTTATACTTACTTGCTGTCTCCCACATTAGCGAGGTAGCACAAGAAAACAGACGAAAGAATGGCCCAACCCACCCACATACACATGTATATACATACACGTCCACACACGCTTATATACGTAACTATATATTTTAACATATACATTTTTTTTTTTTTTTTTTGCTTTGTTGCTGTCTCCCGCGTTTGTGAGGTAGCGCAAGGAAACAGATGAAAGAAATGGCCCAACCCACCCCCATACACATGTATATACATACGTCCACACATGCAAATATACATACCTACACAGCTTTCCATGGTTTACCCCAGACGCTTCACATGCCCTGATTCAATCCACTGACAGCACGTCAACCCCGGTATACCACATCGATTCAATTCACTCTATTCCTTGCCCTCCTTTCACCCTCCTGCATGTTCAGGCCCCGATTACACAAAATCTTTTTCACTCCATCTTTCCACCTCCAATTTGGTCTTCCACTTCTCCTCGTTCCCTCCAACTCCGACACATATATCCTCTTGGTCAATCTTTCCTCACTCATTCTCTCCATGTGCCCAAACCATTTCAAAACACCCTCTTCTGCTCTCTCAACCACGCTCTTTTTATTTCCACACATCTCTCTTACCCTTATGTTACTTACTCGATCAAACCACCTCACACCACACATTGTCCTCAAACATCTCATTTCCAGCACATCCATCCTCCTGCGCACAGCTCTATCCATAGCCCACGCCTCGCAACCATACAACATTGTTGGAACCACTATTCCTTCAAACATACCCATTTTTGCTTTCTGAGATAATGTTCTCGACTTCCACACATTCTTCAAGGCTCCCAGGATTTTCGCCCCCTCCCCCACCCTATGATCCACTTCCACTTCCATGGTTCCATCCACTGCCAGATCCACTCCCAGATATCTAAAACACTTTACTTCCTCCAGTTTTTCTCCATTCAAACTTACCTCCCAATTGACTTGACCCTCAACCCTACTGTACCTAATTACCTTGCTCTTATTCACATTTACTCTTAACTTTCTTCTTTCACACACTTTGCCAAACTCAGTCACCAGCTTCTGCAGTTTCTCACATGAATCAGCCACCAGCGCTGTATCATCAGCGAACAACAACTGACTCACTTCCCAAGCTCTCTCATCCCAACAGACTTCATACTTGCCCCTCTTTCCAAAACTCTTGCATTCACCTCCGTAACAACCCCATCCATAAACAAATTAAACAACCATGGAGACATCACACACCCCTGCCGCAAACCTACATTCACTGAGAACCAATCACTTTCCTCTCTTCCTACACGTACACATGCCTTACATCCTCGATAAAAACTTTTCACTGCTTCTAACAACTTTCCTCCCACACCATATATTCTTAATACCTTCCACAGAGCATCTCTATCAACTCTATCATATGCCTTCTCCAGATCCATAAATGCTACATACAAATCCATTTGCTTTTCTAAGTATTTCTCACATACATTCTTCAAAGCAAACACCTGATCCACACATCCTCTACCACTTCTGAAACCACACTGCTCTTCCCCATATATATATATATATATATATATATCTACATACACAGACATATACATTTATACACATGCACATAATTCGTACATGCTGCCTTTTTTCATTCCCGTCGCCACCCTGCCACACATGAAATAGCATCCTGCCTCCCCCTGCAAGGTAGCACTAGGAAAGGACAAAAGGCCCCATTCGTTCACACTATCTCTAGCTGCATGTGTAATGCACCAAAACCACAGCTCCCTTTCCACATCCAGGCTCCACAAAACTTTCCATTGTTTACCCCCAGATGCTTCACATGCCCTGGTTCAATCCATTGACAGCACATCGACCCCAGTATACCACATCCTTCCAATTCACTCTATTCCTCGTGCGCCTTTCACCCTTCTGTATGTTCAGGCCCCGATCGCTTAAAATCTTTTTCACTCCATCCTTCCTCCTCCAATTTCAAGCCATGTATACTTGTATTTCAACTAGATTACACATGCAGCTGTATTTACATGCACTTAGCATAGCAGCTACCACCATTCTTTTGGCCCCCCCCTTTTTTTTTTATTTAAGGCTTCAGTCATGACAAAAGTCTACATCAAGGCTGGGCCTTGACTGAAATATAGAGAGAATTATGGTAGGGAAAAAGGAAAGACAGGGAAAGTATTTATGAATATTGGAGGAAGTGAAAAACCCATCTTTTAGAATGTGCCAGTTCATAGTTTTTGGGAAAGACATGAGAAAGTAGAGAGTTCCATAGCAGTTATCAAAACGGCCCACCCTTGAGTTGCTGATATCCTCACAGAAATCATGTGACACAGCATTTTGCCTAGTATTGTTTGGTCTAGCTTGTGATTGGGGCACACAAGCAGCCAGCTCTTGGGAACAAAAACCAAAGTGATACCTATAGAAGAAGGAAAGTGAACCAATATTGCAGTGTAGGGCGATAGGGTCAGATTTGTAAGTTAACCTGGGACAGTTTGTAAGTCGGACTGCTTTTGACAACTCTGTCAGGTGAGGATGCACAGCTAGAACCACCCCAGATGTGAGAGCAGTACTATGTACAGGGATGAATCAAACCTTTGTATAAGCAGAGCAACTGCTCAAAAAAAGAGAAGTTTTGACATCTAAACTGGACACCCAGTTTCTTAGAGGTAGGCTTAGTTATTTCCTTAATATTGGGTTTCTAAGAAGGAGTGGATGTTAAAGTAATACCAAGTATGTTTATTGAGTTTAGAGGTGGAATTTCAGAACCCTGAAAGGAGAGACAAAAGTTGTGAGGAGTTTTTGATAGAGAGGTGGGTAGAAACTAGGTCTTGGAGGCATTAAACTTTGCATGATTTCATCCACCCCACTAAGATATCTTGTCCAAGTCTGAGGTTTCTGAGGAAGCTGTGTCATGATGAGATGCAGGTTGATTGAGAGAAGGAGGAACAGAATTGGAGGATGTGGATGAATCCAATGTTGAGTTGTCAGCATATGAGTGTATTTGATTATTTGTGGAGGATAGGAAATCGTTGATAAAAAGGAGAAAAAGTATAGGGGACAGGACAGGACCTTGAGGGACACTGCTGTTGATGGAGAGAAGGGGGAAGACTTATCCATTAACAACTACAGATACAGATCAGCTGGAGAGAAAGCTAGGTATGAAGGAACAGAGTGAGGGAGGGAGGCCAGAAGAGGGAAGCTTAGAGATGAGACCCTGGTGCCACACCCTGTCAGTAGCTTTAGATTTGTCAAGGGCAACTACGTATGACTCCTTAAAATCTTTCAGGGATGATGACCATACATTAGTAAGATATTTTCAGTAGTGGGTCCTGCCTTACAGAAGCCATACTGGTGATCAGAAAGAAGACTTTTCGAGATGTCTAAGAATATGATAGGGAAGAAGGGATTCAGAGACTTCTGAAATGGTAGATGTCAAAGCAGTTGGACAGTACTTAGAGGGGTCAGAACGGTCACCCTTTTTAGGGATGGGATGTATCAAGTGAAAGGAAAAGTTCTGGTTTTTAAACAGAAGTGAAGCAGGTGAGGAGACACAGTGCAAGTTCAAAGGTGCACTCTTTCAGTACATGGGGATGGATGCTGTCAGGACAATAAGCCTTGCTTGTGTCCAGAGAGAGAAGTACTTTTCAGACAGTCTGAAAAGAGATTACGGGTAGGGGCAAAGGATTAGTTAGAGAAGCATCAGGGGTTGAAGGATTATTAGAGTCATCCAGGGTGGAGTTAGAGGAGAAATGGAAACCAAAGAGAGTTGCTTTGTCTATAGGAGAGACAGCTATAGTACTGTCAGAACAGAAAAGTGAAGAAAAGGTATGAATGAAAGACCAGAAAGGCCTATCAATGGATGACAAGGAGAGGTTATTCCTCTTCCTTTTGATAAAGGAATGCTGTGCCTCATAGATAATGTGCTTGCAGTGATTATGGGCAGTGAAAAAATTGAATGGGAACAAGAGGAAGGAGAGCTTTTCCAAGCCTGATATGCTTGGTCCCTTGCCTGAATGGCATCATAACAGGAATGGGTGATGGGTGAACCATGGACTGGATGAAAAGGTTGTCTTGGAGTAAGAGGGGATAAATGCTTCCATTTCTGTAAGAATAACCTTTGTTATGCATTTGATGGAGACAGACGCATCTCCACATAAGAGAAAATAATTTACGTAAGGAAAGTAGAAAAGAAGTTACGTAAGTTATTCCAGTCAGCTTTGTTAACATGCCAGCATTTATGCTTAGATTGGGCTGCTGGATGTGAAGGCATGCTTTTTTGTTATGCAGACATACTTTATATCACACTCAACATCAGTAATTGACGTCAGGAAAACATCCTACTTTCAGCAACCCAGAAAACATGAAATAGGAAGGTTTGGCCCTGTCCCTCCATGCATGTATGCATGCTACTTTCCATTGTTTGACCTAGCAAATTAGTGAGAATTTCTGGAGCACTGATGATGATTTTTGATTCTGTTAATGTTGAGCATGATTTTGTTCATATTTGGAAAGTATTTGTGATTGTGATATATGAGGAATGAGTGAATATTTTTGAACAAGTGAGGGCAGGTATATATGTAGATAATGCATGTCATTGTGCAGTGAAGAAAAAACACAGTATATTAAGCTCTATCTACATACATATCAGACAATTATTCAAATGTAAAGTAATAAGTGATGTATAAGAAAATTATGTAAATAAGTCATTACTAAAGACCCTTTGGTGCACAGTGAAACATTTTATGTAATCATTAGCTACTATTCAGTTGGTTTCATGAAACAAAGAATCTCCAAATGTGTAAAGTGTGTGATTAAGATAAAATGGAAACAGATACATGCATGAGTTATGTACCTAAGTATGTTGGTAGTTAGCCTCCAAGGTGATGATGTAATGTGTTGGTAGTTAGCCTCCGAGGTGATGATATGATGTCAAGCCAGTATCAATCACCAATCCAGTACCCTACTAGTTTGTGGACAAAATTTGAATGTCTGCGTAGCACAAAGTAAGGTAAGTTTGCCTGATTTGTCTATACTTGGTACTCCCAGTTAATTTATGACAAAAATATATTTTTGAACTGAGGTGTTCCTCAGTTTTTTGTTTTCATTATTTACAGTTAAGTACCTTGCTTTGTTTGCTTATTTTTCTAACATATTATAGATGTATTTCATGGGTTTACATGCTTTTCGTCCATGGAAATGGGGAGAAAGAATTCCCATTTATTCCCTGCGTATTGTAGAAGTCATCTAAAAGGGGTGGGAACATGGGACTAGTAAAACTTTCCTCTTTGTATTTCATTTTCTAAAACTTGAATCAGGAAGAGCCAAGAAGGGATTGCTCATCCTTCTCAAAGGCTCAGGTTTGGGTGTCTGAATGTGTATAGATGTAACCAGGGAGAGAAGGGAGAAATAGATGGTAAGCTTAAGAAGAGGAACCCAGAACCCAGATGTTTGATCTCTTGAGTAAACTAAGCTCGTGGGTAAGGCGGGAGAAGGTTAGGGAATGTCGTGGGGGTAAATTCTTGTGTTAGTTTGAGGGTGAGAGCTATAGGAGTAGCACTTATCCTGAACAGGGAGTTGTTGGACCGTGTGAAGGAGTGTAAGGAGGTGAGCCCCAGACTGATTTGTGTAAAACTGAAAGTGGATAATGAGGGTTGGTTTATTATTATTGCTTATGCAGCTAGATATGAGAAAAATTAGAAAAAGAGGTTTGTTTTGGGTGGAGCTTGATTGAGTGTATCAGTGATTTTCATGGAAGGAAATAAGTATTAGTGATGGGTGATTTGAATGTGAAAGTGAGTTATGTGGTTGTAAAGGATATGATTAGGGGGCATGGGGTACCCATTGATGTGAGTGAAAATGGGTTACAGCTTGTTGAGTTGTGCTGGATAAGGATTGGTGATTGGGAATACCTGGTTGAAAAAAAGAGGGACATACTCAAGTATATGAAGGCGAGTTGGGGTAGACAGTGGGCAGGGATTATTGGACTATGAACTGATTAATAGGTATGCAAAAGAGAGACTCTTGATTATGAATGTGGTGAGATAGGCAGCTGGTGGAATGGTGTGGATGAGAGTGAATGTTTGAAGTGACTTAAGAAAAAGAAAAACTATGGATGAAAAGAGATTGGTTAAAGTGAAAGCTTGGAAAAAAGGCTTAGCTGGAGATATCGGGAGTGTAAACAAAATTAAAGGATTTGGCTAAGAATGGGAGGTATTCATGGGAGCACGGGTTACAAGTTCAAGGGGTGTTCGGTATGTGGAAGGAAAGAAAATGAGAGAAATGGAGTTGGGAAAGAGGGATAAGAGAGAGTAGATGTTAGAATAGTAGCTATAAAGAAGCTGCTGGGGCTGATACTACTCCACAGTTGAAAGTTTTGTAGTTATTGTGTAAAACTTTCCTTTTCCAGACATTCCAAGAGACATGTGCTTTTAAAGTTTGCCTATCTCGGATGGGACTACCAAGGCTTTGCTGTACAGGAAGACACTCAACAGACAATTGAGGCCCAGTTATTTTCAGCTTTTCTCAAGACACGTTTGATAGAGTCACGAGAAACATCAAACTACCATAGGTAAAATAAGAAATGCTTTGACTTCTCACACATGCAGTTATCCATGAGGGTTTGAGATATTTCCTTCTTGATATTGGGATTAGGATATTCTAATTCTCTGTCATCTAGCTGGGAACTTTAACTTTTCCCACTCGTTGATGTTGCTTCAATTAGATGTTTTCTGCTTTGCCAGTTTCAGGTCCACCGTGTAGAATCACATGCTCTCAAGGCCTGCTGCTATTAGGTGGCTTTTTGCATCCTGTAGTTTAATGTATATATAATTTTTTAAGTTTTATATTTATGATTTACTTTGTTTTGGGGTAGGGGGGAAAGAATTTTATCTGTATTTTCCCTGTGTGTTGTAAGGATTGGGAGAATTGAAACACTCCTCTTCTCATAATTCAGTTTTTAAAAGATGGAACTGAAGGAGCCATGCAGGAAGTGTTCACCTCCAAGGGCTCAACTCAGATTGGGATGTCTAACTGTGTGTGGATATAACTAAGACAAGAAGAGAGGGGAGATAGATAGTATGTTTGAGGGAAAAACCTAGATGTTCTTGCTCTAAGTGGAACAAAGCTCAAGCACAAAGGGCAGGAATGGCTTGGAAATGTTTAAGGGGTAAAGTCAAGGGCTGGTGAGAGATGAAGAGCTAAGAAAGCAGTAGCTTTATGGTTAAGCAGGAGTTGTGGGAGTATGTGAAAAAGCGGAAGGAAGTGAATTCTAGACTGATGTGAGTTAAAATGAAAGTGATGGTAAGAAATGGGTGATTATTAGTGCTTATGCACCTGGCCATGAGAAGAAAGGTCATGAGAGGTAAGTTTTTTGGAGTAGTTGAGTGAGCGTGTCAGCAGCTTTGATGTACCAGACTGGTCATTATTTATGGATGATTTAAATGTGAAAGTGAGTAATATGGCAGGTGAGGGTATAATTAGGGGAATGTGGTATTCAGGAGAATGAAAGGAAATGGCAAACAGCATATGGAGTTATGTGCTGAAAGAGGAGTGATGTTTGGGAATACCTGATTTAGAAATAGGGACATACGCAAGTATATGTTATGTGAGTAGGGAAGATGGGCAGGGGGCTTTAATGGATCACAGGTTAATTGATGGGCATGTAAAAGAGAGACTTTTGGATGTAAATGTGCTGAGAGTGGGCATCTAGTGGGATGTCTGACCACTATCTTGTAGAGGATAGGATGGAGATTTGTTGAGGTTTTAAGAGGAAGCACTATCAGTGAGAAGAGAATGTTGATAGTAAGTGAGCTTGGAAAAGACTTGTGTGAAGAAATACCTGGAGAGATTGAATGTAGAATGGCAGAAGTTGAGAGTAAATGAAACAAGGGGAATGGTTGAGGAATAGAAGGTATTAAGGGAAGCAGTACTGGCATGTGCAAGAGATACATGTGGCATGCAAAAGAGTGGGAGGTTGGTAAATTAGGAAGGGTAGTGAGTGGTGGGATGAAGATATAGAATTGCTAGTGAAACAGAAAATGGAGGTGGTAGGGCAGTACTTACAGGAAAGGAGTGCAAATTATAGGGGTATGTATAAGAGAAAGCGGTAGTAGGTCAAGAGGAAAGTGCAGTGGTTGAAAATGAGAGCAGATCAGAGCTGGGGTGAGCAAATACTTAGTAAACATTAGGGAGAATAAGATGTTTTGGAAGGAGGTTGATAATGAGTGAAAAATGAAACAACAAAAGGAAACATTGGTGAAGGGGGCTAAAGAGGAAGTGGTAACTGGAAGTGATGAAGTGAGGAGGAGCTGGATTAAATATTTTGAAGTGCAACAATCATGGAGAGTGGTTTGGTGGAGAGAGAAGAGTTGGTGAAAGTTTTATGTAAAACAAAATATAGCAAGAAGGCTGGAATGGAAGGTACTATAGTTGAATTTATTAAGAAAGAGGGAGACTATGTTGTTGATTGGTTGGTAGGGATTTTCAGAGTATGTATGAATGCATGTAGAGTGCCATACTATACGGGCAAGGGGCATAAATTTAGGAAACTGTTTTAACTACAGATGTATAAGTTTGTTGAGTGTACCTGGCAAGTTTTATGGGAGAGGGTGTTGTGATTATGAGGGTGAAGGCATGTACAGAACATCAGATTGGGGAGGAGCAATTATGTTGATCTGGTGTTTGCTTTAAATATTACATGAGAGAAATGCATGGAGAAACAGATGGATTTGCATGTGGTATTTATGGATCTGGAGGGAGCACATGATAAGGTTGATAGAGATGGCTTGCAGAAGGTTTCAAGAATGTGCAGTGTACGAGCAAAGCTGCAAGAAGCAATGAGAAACTTTTATCTGATGTGTAAGGCTTGTGTACAAGTAGGGAGAGGAGAGTGAATGGTTCCTGTCGCTACCCCACCATATGGGAAATAGCATCGCTACCTCCTGCTTCAGCGAGGCAGTGCCTGTAAAACAGACAAAAAAGGCCACATTCGTTCACACTCAGTATCTAGCTGTCATGTGTAATGCACAGAAACCACAGTTCCCTTTCCACATCCAGGCCCCTCAGACCTATCCATGGTTTACCCAAGATGCTTCACATGCCCTGGTTCAATCCTTTGACAGTATACCACATCATTCCAATTCACTCTATTCCTTGCATGCCATTCACACTCTATTCCTTGCACACCATTCACCCTCCTGTATGTTCAGGCCCCGATTGCTCAAAATCTTTTTCACTCCCACTTCTCCTCGTTCCCTCTGACACATATATCCTCTTTGTCAATCTTTCCTCACTCATTCTCTCCATGTGACCAAACCATTTCAACACACCCTCTTCTGCTTTCTCAACCACACTCTTTTTATTACCACACATCTCTCTTACCCTTTCATTGCTTACCCCATCAGACCATCTCACACCACATATTGTCATCAGATATTTCATTTCCAACACATCCACCCTCCTCTGCACAACCCTATCTATAGCCCATGCCTTTCAACCATATAATATTGTTGGAACCACTATTCCTTCAAACATACCCATTTTTGCTCTCCCGAGATAATGTTCTCACCTTCCACACATTCTTCAATGCTCCCAGAACCTTTGCCCCCTCCCCAACCGTGTGACTCACTTTCACTTCCATGGTTCCATCCACTGCTAAATCCATTCTGAGATATCTAAAACACTTCACTTCCTCCAGTTTTTCTCCATTCAGACTTATCTCCCAATTAACTTGTCCCTCGACCCTCCTGAACTTAATAACCTTGCTCTTATTCACATTTACTCTTAACTTTCTCTTTTCACACACTTTACCAAACTCAGTCACCAACCTCTGCAGTTTCTCACCCGAATCAGCCAACCGCACTGTATCATCAGCGAACAACAACTGATTCTTTACCCAAACCCTTTCATCCACAACAGACTGCATACTTGCCCCTCTCTCCAATACTCCTGCATTCACTTCCCTAATCACCCCATCCATAAACAAATTGAACAACCATGGAGACATTACACACCCCTGCCGCAAACCGACATTCACTGGGAACCAATCTCTTTCCTCTACTTACTCGTACACATGCCTTACATCCTTGATGAAAGCTTTTCACTGCTTCTAGCAACTTACCTTACACACCATATATTCTTAATAACTTCCACAAAGCATCTCTATCAACTCTATCATATTCCTTCTTCAGATCCATAAATGCTACACACAAATCCATTTGTTTTTCTAAGTTTTTCTCACATACATTCTTCAAAGCAAACACCTGATCCACACATCCTCTACCACTTTTGAAACCACACTGTTCTTCCCCAGTCTGATGCTCTGTACATGCCTTTACCCTCTCAGTCAATACCCTCCCATATAATTTCCTAGGAATACTCAACAAACTTATACCGGCAAGGCAGTGGGTTTGGATGGTATTGCTATGGAATTTATTAAAAATGGGGGTGACTGTATTGTTGACTGGTTGGTAAGGTTATTCAATGTATGTATGACTCATGGTGAGGTGCTTGAGGAATGGCAGAATGCTTGCATAGTGCCATAGTACAAAAGCAAAGAGGATAAAAGTAAGTGCTCAGATTACAGTTATGTTTGTTGAGTATTCCTGGGAAATTACATGGGAGGGTATTGATTGAGAGGGTGAAGGCATATACAGAGCATCAGATTGGGGAAGAGCAATGTGGTTTAAGAAGTGGTAGAGGATGTGTGGATCAGGTGTTTGCTTTGAAGAATGTATGTGAGAAATACTTAGAAAAGCAAATGGATTTGTATGTAGCATTTATGGATCTGAAGAAAGCATATGATAGAGTTGATAGAGATGCTCTGTGGAAGGTATTAAGAATATATGGTGTGGGAGGCAAGTTGTTAGAAGCAGTGAAAAGTTTTATCAAGGATGTAAGGCACATGTACGTGTAGGAAGAGAGGAAAGTGATTGGGTCTCAGTAAATGTTGGTTTGCGGCAGGGGTGTGAGATGTCTCCATGGTTGTTTAATTTGTTTATGGATGGGGTTGTTAGGGAGGTGAATGCAAGAGTTTTGGAAATAGGGGCAAGTATGCAGTCTGTTGTGGATGAGAGAGCTTGGGAAGTGAGTCATGAGTTGTTCGCTGATGATACAGCGCTGGTGGATGATTTGGGTGAGAAACTGCAGAAGCTGGTGACTGAGTTTGGTGAAGTGTGTGAAAGAAGAAAGCTGAGAGTAAATGTGAATAAGAGCAAGGTTATTAGGTAGAGTAGGGTTGAGGTACAGGTCAATTGGGAGGTAAGTTTGAATAGAGAAAAACTGGTGGAAGTGAAGTGTTTTAGATATCTGGGAGTGGATTTGGCAGCGGATGGAACCATGGACGCGGAAGTGAATCATAGGGTGGGGGAGGGAGCAAAAGTTTTAGGAGCATTGAAAAATGTGTGGAAGTCAAGAACGTTATCTTGGAAAGCAAAAATGGGTATGTTTGAAAGAATAGTGGTTCCAACAATGTTATATGGTTGCGAGGCATGGGCTATAGATAGAGTTGTGTGGAGGAAGGTGGATGTGCTGGAAATGAGATGTTTGAGGACAATATGTGGTGTGACTTGGTTTGATCGAGTAAGTAATGAAAGGGTAAGAGAGATGTGTGGTCGAAGCGCTGTCAATGGACTGAAGCAGGGCATGTGAAGCATCTTGGGTAAACCATGGAAAGTTTTGTGGGGCCTGGATGTGGAAAGGGAGCTGTGGTTTCGGTGCATTATACATGACAGCTAGAGACTGAGTGTGGACGAATGTGGCCTTTGTTGTCTTCTCCTAGCGCTACCTCGCGCACATGCCGGAGGAAGGTGCTGTAATTTCATGTGTGGCGGGGTGGCAACGGGAATAAATAAGGGGAGACTATGAATTATGCACATGTGTATATATGTATATGTCTTTGTGTGTATATATTTGTATACGTTGAGATGTATAGGTATGTATATTTGCGTGTCTGGACGTGTATGTATATACATGTGTATGTGGGTGGGTTGGGCCATTCTTTTGTCTGTTTCCTTGCGCTACCTTGCTAACGCGGGAAACAGCAACAAAGTATAATAAAATGAATAACATATTCACCATTTTCCTGCATCAGCGAGGTAGCGTTAAGAACAGAGGCCAGAGCCTTAGAAGAAATATCCTCAATAGCCAAACACACACACACACACACACCACCACCACCACCACCACCACCACCACCACCACCACCACCACCACACACACACACACACACACACACACACACACACCCCATTCCCTCCCTTGAAAAATTAAAAACAGGAGGGGAGGATTTGTTATTATCATTTTAGTAATATTGATAATGATAATGATATATAGTTATGTAAAGCCATGTTCTTAAGGATAAACACATTATCCTTACTAAAACTATGACAGCAGTGTTTGTGTAGATGACTTAGAATTTCCTTGGGTTTCAGGTGTGGTCGAACTGACAAAGGAGTTAGTGCATTTGACCAGGTCATTTCGATCACCCTTCGAAGTAAAATGAAATCAGGTGTGGGAGTTATTAGTCCAAGAAATACTGTCATGTCGTCTGGAGAAGATGATAGACCTGAGATTAACTATGTGCAACTGCTAAACAAAGGTTTGTGCAGAAGCATGTTTTTGAAGTTATAAGACAGCTTTGTATATAGATTCGGTATTGAACTTTTTGACTTGATTTTAAGGTACCTCATCCAGATTCTTGACCAAACATTGCAGTTTCTTGCATATTTCTATGTACTTTGGAATGTGTTTTCATGGCAAGCCTTCTTATAGTTCTTATGTTGCTCTCTTCTTATCACTTCAACACTGTGTATGAGTCTTCATTATTCACTTGAGTTGTCCCTGAAAATCTGAATGTAAATTAGAAACGTAAAAAATATATTCCCATAAGTGCAATGCTATTGATTGATGATGCAATTCTGGTTGGTAATTTTAGGTCATCCTAAGTTAAATAGCAATTAGCTAAATATATCAATAAAGAAAATAGGTAAATGTTTAATTATATGAATACTAATGATGTAGTAATTGATCAGTGTAAAATATGGATAGATATTTACTTATATGAATTAGGTAAATATGTACTGTACAAAAATGATGATGCATTGTCCCTGTTCAGGCCTGAGAGATGTGGTTAGAGAGTGGAACAGCTTATCAGGCAATGAGACAAAACCTTACCCCATCTTCTTATTTCTAGCCAGTTTAATGCAAAGCTGGTGAAATGTCTTTGCTTGTTGAATTTTCCTTGGTTTTTGACAAGTATTCTGGCTTGAAAAAGCATGAGTACAAAAGCTGTAAAGCATGAATAGAAATGTCCTTATACCTTGTCAATAGCATTAAATCCAATAAAATGTGAATAGAATGAGCATAAATTGAAGAGTCTCTGTATCATACATGCATTATTAGTATTAGTTTCAAAATTTAATTATTAGTGGGTGACCTCAGAGGAAAAGTTCTTGCTTAACTCATTCTCTTCCAGTTACATATACACATAAAGTGACCTGAAAATACTGTAC
Organism: Panulirus ornatus; assembly: GCF_036320965.1. Classification (NCBI taxonomy): domain Eukaryota; kingdom Metazoa; phylum Arthropoda; class Malacostraca; order Decapoda; family Palinuridae; genus Panulirus; species Panulirus ornatus. The sequence goes on from NC_092230.1 coordinate 37,284,116, forward strand.
TACATTACATGCATTAAAAATTGTGAATTTGGTGCAAACACAGTTTAGGATTATGCTTTACAGTTGTGGGGGTTTTGTGTATTGTTGATTGCATGATGCATATGCTTCCCCACACATCATGCTATGGGGGATTCTGTTCAGTTATGGTCACTGAAGTCCTCAAAAAGCTCTGGAGTGAACCTGGGATATCATTGTGTGGTATGAAGATTCCAAAGGGGTTGATGTGAGAGGAAGACCACCTGTGACATGGGCCAATAAGGTGGAGGAATACTGGAGGGAAAGAAATGGTGGAAGAATGCATGGAATGTTGTATGCACGGGAGGCGTGTAAGGACAGAGATAGATGGAGACTTTTTCTGTGGACACCCCTTGATGGAAGTTGCAGGAGGAATCAGCTGTCAGAGGTAGATAGATAGATAGGAGGCAGGTGAAGTACTTGTGACTTAGAGCTCATTTGATGATACGTTGTCTGAATTTTAGTACTGTCAAATGAATGATACGGTAGCAGGATTGCAAGTCATCCCCAGGGATATGGGCATCCCTGCTATGTACCTGCCTGTAGGGATAGGGAGCCCAGTTCTACAAAATAGTTTTCCACTTAATGTGCATCCTCATATATACATGATCCATAGAAGAGGATCTTAGGGCAGGAAGGTAAGGTAAGATTTGCCATTCACCCCATGTAAATGGGAATCAAAATAATAATAGTAGATACGTAATTGCATTGTTTGTGTTGCTACTGAAGTTAGACAAATTTGTGGAATTGATTTCCTTTGTGTCATGGCTTAGAGCTTTTGTGTCCTCTGTTGCATTATGTCTCAACATTGATCACTTGACTATTTTCTTAGTAGATTGGACTATTGAAAATTATTCTTTTTCAGTTCTTCCACTTGAAATAAGAATGCTTGCATGGTGTCCTGTTTCATCTGGGTATTCTGCAAGATTTGACTGCTCCTTCCGCACATACAAATATTTCTTTCCTAGAGGACGCATGAACATTAAGGTAAGATATAGAATGACTTCAGGAACAAACCTATTTTTCTTTTACTTATTTTTTCTTATTAGATTAATTAATTTCTTCTTTCTTTTTCTAATATTTGTGTTATTTTGATATAGTATGATTTTATTATTGTGTGATTTAGGTATTAGTAGAGGGAGATTTGAATAGGTGATGTGGCATTTAAAGGTATAATTAAAGGGCAAGAGTTGCCAAGAATAACTGGATATGTGTGCAGAAAAAAAATTGGTGTTTGGGAATACCAAGTTTAAAGAAGTTCCATACATAGTGGTTAGTGATGCTGCTTTGATGCATCCACTGGACACTTGGGGGTAATGTCGATATAGGATTGAATTTTGGTTATAGCAACAGGCCCGCATTCAACCCAGCTGTGCATCCTTTCCTAGGGGCTGGTGAGGTATTGCCATGAAACAGAATGGCCTATCCACTCATATACACATATACATTTGTCCTCCAGTTGGTTTGCGGCAGGGGTGCGTGATGTCTCCATGGTTGTTTAATTTGTTTATGGATGGGGTTGTTAGGGAGGTGAATGCAAGAGTTTTGGAAAGAGGGGCAAGTATGCAGTCTGTTGTGGATGAGAGTGCTTGGAAGTCAGTCAGTTGTTGTTCGCTGATGATACAACGCTGGTGGATGATTCGGGTGAGAAACTGCAGAAGCTGGTAACTGAGTTTGGTAAAGTGTGTGAAAGAAGAAAGCTGAGAGTAAATGTGAATAAGAACAAGGTTATTAGGTAGAGTAGGGTTGAGGGACAAGTCAATTGGGAGGTAAGTTTGAATGGAGAAAAACTGGAGGAAGTGAAGTGTTTTAGATATCTTGGAGTGGATTTGGCAGTGGATGGAACCATGGAAGTGGAAGTGATTCATAGGGTGGGGGAGGGGGCGAAAGTTCTGGGAGCGTTGAAGAATGTGTGGAAGTCGAGAACATTATCTCGGAAAGCAAAAATGGGTATGTTTGAAAGAATAGTGGTTCCAACAATGTTATATGGTTGCGAGGTGTGGGCTATAGATAGAGTTGTGCGGAGGAGGGTGGATGTGCTAGAAATGAGATGTTTGTGGACAATATGTGGTGTGAGGTTGTTTGATCGAGTAAGTAATGAAAGGGTAAGAGAGATGCGTGGTAATAAAAAGAGTGTGGTTGAGAGAGCAGAAGAGGGTGTTTTGAAATGGTTTGGTCACCTGGAGAGAATGTGTGAGGAAAGATTGACAAAGAGGATATATGTGTCAGAGGTGGAGGGAACGAGGAGAAGTGGGAGACCAAATTGGAGGTGGAAAGATGGAGTGAAAAAGATTTTGAGTGATCGGGGCCCTAACATGCAGGAGGGTGAAAGGCGTGCAAGGAATAGTGTGAATTGGATCAATGTGGTATACCGGGGTTGACGTGCTGTCAATGGATTGAAGCAGGGCATGTGAAGCGTCTTGGGTAAACCATGGAAAGTTGTGTGGGGCCTGGATGTGGAAAGGGAGCTGTGGTTTCGGTGCATTATACATGACAGCTAGAGACTGAGCGTGGACGAATATGGCCTTTGTTGTCTTTTCCTAGCGCTACTTCGCGCACATGCAGGGGGAGGGGGTTGTTATTGCATGTGCAGTGGGGTGGCAATGGGAATGAATAAAGGCAGACTATGAATTATGTACATGTGTATATATTTGTATGTCTGTGTGTGTATATATATATATATATACGTATACGTTGAGATTTATAGGTATGTAAATGTGCGTGTGTGGATGTGTATGTATATACATGTGTGTGTGGGTGGGTTGGGCCATTCTTTCATCTGTTTCCTTGCGCTACTTCACTAACGTGGGGGACCGACAAAGTATAATAGATATTGAATAAATATACATAAACACCAATATATGTACATATACATACACATATGCAGACATTACATACATACACATGTACATATTCATACATACACATGTACATATTCATACTTGCTTGCCTTCATCCATTCCTGTCACTACCCTGCCCCACAGGAAAACAGCACTGCTATCCCATCCCTCAGCAAGGTAGCACCAGCAATACAGGCAAAAATGCCCTATTCGTTCACACTCAATCTTTAGCTGTTGTGTGTAATGCACAGAAACCACATCTCCTTATCCACATCCAGGCCCCACAGACCTTTCCATAGCTTACCTTAGACACTTCACATTCCCTGGTTCAGTCCTTTGACAGCACGTCGACCCCAGTATACCACATTGTTCCAGTTCACTCTATTCCTTGCATGCCTCTCACCCTCCCGTATGTTCAAGCCCTGATTGCTCAAAATATTTTTCACTTCATCCTTCCACCTTCAATTTAGTCTCCAGCTTCTGGTTCCCTCCACCTCTGACACATATATCCTCTTCGTCAATCTTTCCTCACTCTTTCTCTTTATATGTCCAAACAATATCAACACAACCTCTTCTGCTCTCTCAACCATACTCTATTTATTTCCAAACATTTCTCTTACCCTCTCTTTACTTACTTGATCAAACCACCTCGCACCACATATTGTTCTGATATTTCATCTCCAACTCATCCACCCTCCTGTGTACAACCCTGTCTATAACCCATGCCTCACAACCATATTGTTGGAACTACTATTCCTTGAAACATACCCATTTGTGCTCTCCGAGATAACGTTCTCTCCTTCCACACTTTACTCATCACTCCCAGAACCTTTGTCCCTTCCCCCACCCTGTGACTCATTTCTCCTTTCATGGTTCTGTCCGCTGCTAAGTCCACTTTCAGATATCTAAAACACTACTTCCCTCAATTTTATTTTATTCAGCCCTACTGAACCTAATAACCTTGCTCTTATTCCCATTTACTTTTGTCTTTCTCCTTTCACACACTTTTCCAAACTCAGTCACCAACCCCTGCAGTTTCACACATGAATCAGCCACTAGAGCTGTATCATCGACAAACAACTAACTCACTTCTCAGGCCCTGTCATCCACAACAGACTGCATACTTGCCCCTCTCTTCAAAACTCTTGCATTTACCTCCCTAACCACCCCATTCTTAAACAAATTAAACAGCCATGGGGACATCTCTCACCCCTGCCACAGACCGACATTGACTGGGAACCAATCACTCTCCTCTCTTCCTACATGTACACATGCCTTACATCTTCGATAAAAACTTTTCACTGCTTCTAGCAACTTACCTCCCACACCATATATTCTTAAATCCTTCCACAGAACATCTCTGTCAACCCTATCATATGCTTTTATCAGATCCATAAAAACTACATGCAAATCGATTTGTTTTTCTAAGTATTTCTCTCATACATTCTTCAAAGCAAACACCTGTTCCACACATCCTCTACCACTTCTGAAACCATCGTGCTCTTCTCCAATCTGATACTCTGCATTTGTCTTCACCCTCTTAATCAATACCCTCCCATATAATTTCCCAGGAATACTCAACAAACTCATGCCTCAGAAATTTGAACACTCACTGCACCCCTCCTGCATCACCCTCATGTCCTCCCACCCAAACCAAAATGCCCTCCTTCACCACCACCACTGTCTCCCTCCCTGAGTACCACACTCTCCCATACCACCACAGCCCTCCCTCTCTGGTCTCTAGAACCTCCAAGACCACCACCATTCCTTCCCACCCTGGCTGCCAAACCCTCCATGACCACCACCACTCCCTCCCTCCTTGGCTACCATACCATCCCTCATCACCACCACATCTCCCTCTCTTCCTAGCCTCCACACTTTCCCTTCTTAACCATTAAACCTTCCCTAGCCACCACCATACCTTCCTTCCTTCACTATCAAACTCCCTCACCACCACCAGCACTTCTTCCCTTCCTGGCTTCATACCCTCCCCCACCATCACTACTGCTTCCCTTTCTAATTACCACTCCCTTATTATCACCACTCACTCCCTCCCTGGCTTTCACACCCTCTCTCACTACCACCACTTCCTCCTCCCCTGTTCACTCACCCTGAATGGCAGAATGGCATTGTCTGCTGGTATAACCTTTTACCCCTTCCATTTTCCATATTCATATGTCCCATATTGCCAGCATGACCTTCCCACTCTTTAGTGAAATATTTTCCTGAAAATGATTATCACCCTAGCAGCCACTAACATATCCTGCCCAGGAAATTGATTAATTTTTGGCAGCATGTATGGGAGGATAGTCTTGGTGTTTCTGGCAACTACCTTGACATGTCATCAGACAGGAGATATATAGAACTGCCTTTTTTTGTGAACAGGGGCATGTGAAACGTCAGGTAAACCATGAAAAGGTCTGTGAGGTCAGGATGTGGAGTGAGTCAGTTGTTGTTGTTGTTCGCTGATGATACAGCGCTGGTGGCTGATTCATGTGAGAAACTGCAGAAGCTGGTGACTGAGTTTGGTAAAAGTGTGTGAAAGAAGAAAGCTGAGAGTAAATGTGAATAAGAGCAAGGTTATTAGGTACAGTAGGGTTGAGACCAAGTCAATTGGGAGGTAAGTTTGAATGGAGAAAAACTGGAGGAAGTGAAGTGTTTTAGATATCTAGGAGTGGATTTGGCAGCGGGTGGAACCATGGAAGCAGAAGTGAGTCACAGGATGGGGGAGGGGGCGAAAGTTGTGGAAGCATTGAAGAATGTGTTGAAGTCGAGAACGTTATCTTGGAAAGCAAAAATGGGTATGTGTGAAGGAATAGTGGTTCCAACAATGTTATATGGTTGTGAGCCTTGGGCTATAGATAGGGTTATGTGGAGGAGGGTGGATGTGTTGGAAATGAGATGTTTGAGGACAATATGTGGTGTGAGGTGGTTTGACCGAGTAAGTAATGAAAGGGGAAGAGAGATATGTGGTAATAAAAAGAGTGTGGTTAAGAGAGCAGAAGAGGATGTATTGAAATGGTTTGGTCACATGGAGAGAATGAGTGAGGAAAGATTGACAAAGAGGATATTTGTGTCAGAGGTGGAGGGTACAAGAAGTGGGAAACGAAATTAGAGGTGGAAGGATGGAGGGAAAAAGATCTTGAGTGACCGGGGCCTGAACATGCAGGAGGGTGAAAGGTGTGCAAGGAATAGAGTGAATTGGAACGATGTAGTATACCGGAGTCGACGTGCTGTCAATGGATTGAAGCAGGGCATGTGGAGCGTCTTGGGTAAACCATGGAAAGTTTTGTGGGGCCTGGATGTGGAAAGGGAGCTGTGGTTTTGGTGCATTATCCATGACAGCTAGAGACTGGGTGTGAACGAATGTGGCCTTTGTTGTCTTTTCGTAGTGCTACCTCGCGCTTGAAGGGGGTGGGGGGGTGTCATTTCATGTGTGGTGGGGTGGTGACAGGAATGAATAAAGGCAGTAAGTATGAAATATGTACATGTGTATATATGTATATGTCTGTGCATGTGTATATATGTATATGTTGAAATGTATAGGTATGTATATGTGAGTGTGTGGACATGTATGTATATACATGTGTATGTGGTTGGGTTGGGCCATTCGTTTGTCTGTTTCCTTGCGCTACCTTGCTAACACGGCAGACAGTGACAAAGTATAATACATAGATAAATAAAATGAAATAATGGAAAATGAATAGGCAGGGACATGTGGATGTTGACATTTCACATGCATACCACACATACTTGTTGCATTGTTTTCACTGTAGTTTACATTTTTTATTGATATTAGTGATACTTGTTTTATCAAATGAATGATCTTTATATTTTTTAACTGCATTTTCTTCATACATCATACTGTTATGTACAAAGTTATTTAACTCTTGCCACTTTGTTCTTCTTGACAGCTAATGAATGAGGGAGCACAGTACTTAGTGGGGTACCATGACTACAGGAATTTCTGCAAGATGGATGTTGGAAATGGAGTAGTCAATTTTTGTCGTCGAATTCTTTCAGTAGACATTGCTCCTGTGTGCTGTGATGTACAAAGAGAGGGGGAACAGTCTTTGAATAAAAGAGTTGAGAACCAGTTTGAAGAAGTGCAAAGTAAAGAGTGTGGAAAGGACAGAAATATTGAATGTGACTTTGACAGATCAAATTCCTGTAAGCCATATATCCATCAACCAACAAGTGTAAGACAAACGTTTGGCAGCAGCTGTCCTCAGCATAAATCAGGGATAAAGTTTTCATGTCAGAAAAGTCATAGTACTGATGGTTATGATATGTGTGTTGCTACAATTGAGGGACAGGCTTTTTTATGGCATCAGGTGCGAGCAGTTATGGCCATACTGTTCCTTATAGGAGAAGGCAATGAAAAGCCTGAGATTGTAGCTGAACTATTAGATGTGGAGAAAAATCCTAGGTAAAGTTCATATTGAGGAATTTTGTATGAATCCAGCTTTTTATTTTTGTGCTTCTGCATGTTATTACTTTTCTTGCCAATCTCTCTGGCAGTTTGCAGACTTTATGGTACTTCATTTATTGTAATTTTTTCTCACTTGTTAGCTGCCTTTTTTTTCTTATGATGAATAAGTAATTCAGTTTTGAAAGATTGTCTTGTACTTCCATGAAAGAGCATCTTTGACTTCTTTTAACCCATTAAAAGTGGGTGACATTACCTAATGTTCGTACAGTAGAAGCCAGGCGACGTTACATGACGTCGAGTTATTTTGTGTCATGATTTTTTTTAATTTTGGTAATGTGGCATCACTGTCAAATATTATCATGACCTCTGTTTACCCACTTCTGTAAACAGCTACCCTCACTCGCTCATCCACGGTCAGCACCAGTATTACCTGTTATCTAACAGTAATACAGTAGTAGGCGGGCAATGTTATGTAACATTGGGCCCTTTTGCAATGTAATTGTATAGTGAAATGGGTGATGTGGCATTTGTGTCATGTAAATAGGTATACATAGCATTTGTGAATAAATACATAAATTATAAACTTAGTGTAAAACAAAAGTTATCGTAGATTCCCCTAGACTTGTTCTAAGGGAGCCTTATAAGCTGCCCACCCTGAGTCCTCCCGTGCCACTCCTCCCCTCCTCCCACAGCCGGCTGTATCGTGTAAATAACACCTCTTACCTTTGATTTTCATTCAATTTTATATATTTATGTATGTATTGGCTTATTCCTTGATACTTTATTATTCCTTAAATATACTGCCTTACACGGATTTATAAAAAAGTTGCCTGCCTTTGATAGGTTAAACACACACACACAGGCCTCTGAGTTGTACTGGTTAGTATTACTGACCATGAGTCAGCACAGGCCAGCTTGAGGTTAGATATGCATGGTTTTGAATCCTCAGCATAGGAGTTTGCCAGCACTCAACCCCTGTTCATCCTCCCCTCGGGGCTGGTCGGTAAATGAGTACCTAGCTTAGGCTGGGTTGTAATTACTTACTGACATTCTGTTTGTACTGTATGGGGAAGGAGTTGTACACTTGTGGGGCCCTGTCTCTTGAACATGCTTTGCTGTCGTACAACCTCATGAATATATGTAAGCTGGCTGCATTACCTTTTTCCTCAGTTAGTCTGTTCCTTTCATCTCCCACTCTCATTTATTTTATATTTTATTTTATTACACTTAACTGCTGTTTCCCACATTAGTGAGATAGCGCAAGGAAACAGAGGAGGAATGGTCCAACCCACCCACTTATACATAAACGCCCACACAAGCACATATACATGCAAATACATTTCACCATATACATACATATACATGCACAGACATATACATGTATACACATGTACATATTCATACTTGCTGCCTTCATCCATTCCCGTCGCCACCCCACCACACATGAAAGAGCAAACCCCCCCCCCCCCCAAGCAAGGTAGTGACAGGAACAGACAACAAAGGCCACATTCGTTCACACTCAGTCTCTCTCTGCATGTGAAATGCATCCAAACCACAGTTCCCTTTCCACATGCAGGCCCCACAGACCTTTCCATGGTTTACCCCAACTACTTCACATGTCCTGGTTCAATCCATTGACAGCACATCCACCCCGGTATACCATGTTGTTCCAGTTCACTCTATTTCTTGTACGCCTCTCACCCTCCTGTATGTTCAGGCCCCAATCCCTCAAAATCCTTTTCACTCCATCCCCCCACCTCCAATTCAGTCTCCTGCTTCTCGTTCTTCCATCCACCTGTAACGCATATCCTCATTGTCAGTCTTTCCTCACTCATTCTCTCCATGTGTCTGAACCATTTCAACACACCTTCTTCTGCTCTCTCAATCACACTCTTTTTATTACCACACATCTTTCTTACCCTTTCATTACTTACTAGATCAGACCACCTCACTTCACATATTGTCCTCAAACATTTCATTTCCGACACATCCATCCTCCTCTGCACAACCCTATCTATAGGCCATGCCTCACAACCATATAACATTGTTGGAACCACCATTTCTTCAAACATACCTATTTTTGCTCTCTGAGATAATGTTCTTGCCTTCCATGCCTTCTTCAATGCCCCCAGAACCTTCACCCCCTCCCCCATCCTGTTACTCACTTCCACTTCCATGGTTCCATCCGCTGCTAAGTCAACTCCCAGATATCTAAAACACTTCACTTCCTCCAGTTTTACTCCATTCAAACTTACCTCCCAATTAACTTGTTCCTCAACCCTACTGAACCTAATAACCTTGCTCTCATTCACATTTACTCTCAACTTTCTTCTGTCACACACTTTGCCAAACTCATTCACCAACTTCTGCAGTTTTTCACCCGAATCAGCCACCAGTGTTGTATCATCATCAGACAACAACTGACTCACTTCCCAAGCACTTTCATCAACAACAGACTGCACACTTACCCCTCTCTCCAAAACTCTTGCATTCACCTCCCTAACCACCCCATCCATAAACAAATTATACAACCATGGAGACATTGTGCACCCCTGCCGCAAACTGACATTCACTGGGAACCACTCGCTTTCCTCTCTTCCTACTCGTACACATGCCTTCCACAAAGCATCTCTCTCCACTCTATCATATGTCTTCTCCAGATCCATAAATGCTACATACAAATCCATCTGTTTTTCTGAGTATTTCTCACATACATTCTTCAAAGCAAACACCTGATCCACACATCCACTCTTATACTATAGAAATACTTCTTTACTTCTCTATTTACAAGTTTCTGGTAGTCATTGCCGCCTCCTCTGGACCTCCTTTGTGAGCTCTTTGTGCTTCTTTGGGTGTTGTGACCAAACCTGAGAAGCATATATTAGTTTTAAGTGTATGTATGATATGAATAGCTTGCTGAATGTTTCCTTATCTATCTATCTGATGCAAGAAGTGCACAAGTATCAAGGGTACTTAAGATGCAGGTAAAACCAGAGAGAAAATGGAAAATACGAAGTGTCAAGCACTTTCATATAATACATTGTCAGGGCTGAATACAGATTGACAGAACCAGAATGTAATGTACTATTTGCCACTGGGCATGGCTGGGAAATGAATTAAGAAACAGGTGAAGGGTTTAGGGTACAGGTCACCCTTGATGATCTCACTTCTTTCAAGTTGCAAACTAAGGTTAATCTATGTTCTAGAAGACAAATTTACAGTTTTTTTTTCACTTACAAGGTTCTCTGAATTATGTAACCCAACATTTTGATTCACATCACTATCTTTACTATATATGTTAAGTATTTGTATCCATTACTGATTTATTGCATTTAATAACCTTTACACTGCTCCAGTCAGTTTAATGACCAAAGCCTTTGAGGTGGACAAATAGTGCATTAGATTCTTGACCATACCTAATACTATTTTTATGTTGTTTAATCCCAAGTTACAGAATTTATGATAAGACTGTGCCTAAGTATATTGTTATTGCTGAAAACTACATTATTATTAAAAAAGATTTACAAAACAAGAACATTAAGTAAGTTCTCACAAAAATGTTAATACAAATTTATTTTTCTTAAATGGTTCTTTAGGTGGAGCAATGTAAAAAGACTTTCTAGCAAACTTACAAGGTGAATCAAGGAAGTTTTTGGGATACTGTGTTTCATAACCAGTGTCATAGATAGTACAGAGTTCATCATTAGTGAATTCTGTACTAATGTGAAATACTTTGAGAAACATTGATGAAAACAGAATTTTTCACCTTATTGTTATGAGTAGAGTAGTAGTAATATATGAACAGACATTTGTAGGTGTACGCTATATATTAGATTTTAAGTAAGTTTCTTCACTTCCAGATTTACACTTCTTCCCTATATTAGTCTAATAAGGGACTCATTGGATCTTCTACCCTGCACTGCTCTTTCCTTTATCTCTCCTTCCGTACCACCAGACTTAATCAAGATGGCTCCCAGATACTTAAATTTTCTCTCTTCTTTCTGGCTTTCCTCCTCTCATATCTGTAACACAGTTCAGTACTTTTTCTTCTCTTGCCCTATAGGATTTTGTGTAATCTATACTTTCACTTGGTTTCCTTTAAAACACCATTGCTTTACTTTTACTCACATTGACTTTCAATCACCTTTGCTTGCAGACATCGTAAAACGCACTTACAACCTTTTGCATCTCCTCTCCACTCTCAGCGTACAACACTGTATCATCTGCAAACAGGTTTCTTACTAGCTACTGTACCTCACTACTACACTCCATCTCTGAACCCTCTTTTCCTAGTTTTGCTTTCATGTTTTTTATCACTCCATCTATTTTTTTTTTTATTATACTTTGTCGCTGTCTCCCGCGTTTGCGAGGTAGCGCAAGGAAACAGACGAAAGAAATGGCCCAAACCCCCCCCCCCATACACATGTATATACATACGTCCACACACGCAAATATACATACCTACACAGCTTTCCATGGTTTACCCCAGACGCTTCACATGCCCTGCTTCAATCAACTGACAGCACGTCAACCCCGGTATACCACATCGCTCCAATTCACTCTATTCCTTGCCCTCCTTTCACCCTCCTGCATGTTCAGGCCCCGATCACACAAAATCTTTTTCACTCCATCTTTCCACCTCCAATTTGGTCTCCCTCTTCTCCTTGTTCCCTCCACCTCCGACACATATATCCTCTTGGTCAATCTTTCCTCACTCATCCTCTCCATGTGCCCAAACCACTTCAAAACACCCTCTTCTGCTCTCTCAACCACGCTCTTTTTATTTCCACACATCTCTCTTACCCTTACGTTACTCACTCGATCAAACCACCTCACACCACACACTGTCCTCAAACATCTCATTTCCAGCACATCCATCCTCCTGCGCACAACTCTATCCATAGCCCACGCCTCGCAACCATACAACATTGTTGGAACCACCATTCCTTCAAACATACCCATTTTTGCTTTCCGAGATAATGTTCTCGACTTCCACACATTCTTCAAGGCCCCCAGGATTTTCGCCCCCTCCCCCACCCTATGATCCACTTCCGCTTCCATGGTTCCATCCGCTGACAGATCCACTCCCAGATATCTAAAACACTTCACTTCCTCCAGTTTTTCTCCATTCAAACTCACCTCCCAATTGACTTGACCCTCAACCCTACTGTACCTAATAACCTTGCTCTTATTCACATTTAACTTTCTTCTTCCACACACTTTTCCAAACTCAGTCACCAGCTTCTGCAGTTTCTCACATGAATCAGCCACCAGTGCTGTATCATCAGCGAACAACAACTGACTCACTTCCCAAGCTCTCTCATCCCCAACAGACTTCATACTTGCCCCTCTTTCCAAAACTCTTGCATTTACCTCCCTAACAACCCCATCCATAAACAAATTAAACAACCATGGAGACATCACACACCCCTGCCGCAAACCTACATTCACTGAGAACCAATCACTTTCCTCTCTTCCTACACGTACACATGCCTTACATCCTCGATAAAAACTTTTCACTGCTTCTAACAACTTTCCTCCCACACCATATATTCTTAATACCTTCCACAGAGCATCTCTATCAACTCTATCATATGCCTTCTCCAGATCCATAAATGCTACATACAAATCCATTTGCTTTTCTAAGTATTTCTCACATACATTCTTCAAAGCAAACACCTGATCCACACATCCTCTACCACTTCTGAAACCACACTGCTCTTCCCCAATCTGATGCTCTGTACATGCCTTCACCCTCTCAATCAATACCCTCCCATATAATTTACCAGGAATACTCAACAAACTTATACCTCTGTAATTTGAGCACTCACTCTTATCCCCTTTGCCTTTGTACAATGGCACTATGCACGCATTCCGCCAATCCTCAGGCACCTCACCATGAGTCATACATACATTAAATAACCTTACCAACCAGTCAACAATACAGTCACCCCCTTTTTTAATAAATTCCACTGCAATACCATCCAAACCCGCTGCCTTGCCGGCTTTCATCTTCCGCAAAGCTTTCACTACCTCTTCTCTGTTTACCAAATCATTTTCCCTAACCCTCTCACTTTGCACACCACCTCGACCAAAACACCCTATATCTGCCACTCTATCATCAAACACATTCAACAAACCTTCAAAATACTCACTCCATCTCCTTCTCACATCACCACTACTTGTTATCACCTCCCCACTTGCGCCCTTCACCGAAGTTCCCATTTGCTCCCTTGTCTTACGCACTTTATTTACCTCCTTCCAGAACATCTTTTTATTCTCCCTAAAATTTAATGATACTCTCTCACCCCAACTCTCATTTGCCCTTTTTTTCACTTCTTGCACCTTTCTCTTGACCTCCTGTCTCTTTCTTTTATACATCTTCCACTCAATTGCATTTTTTCCCTGCAAAAATCGTCCAAATGCCTCTCTCTTCTCTTTCACTAATACTCTTACTTCTTCATCCCACCACTCACTACCCTTTCTAATCAACCCACCTCCCACTCTTCTCATGCCACAAGCATCTTTTGCGCAATCCATCACTGATTCCCTAAATACATCCCATTCCTCCCCCACTCCCCTTGCTTCCATTGTTCTCACCTTTTTCCATTCTGTACTCAGTCTCTCCTGGTACTTCCTCACACAGGTCTCCTTCTCAAGCTCACTTACTCTCACCACCCTCTTCACCCCAACATTCACTCTTCTTTTCTGAAAACCCATACAAATCTTCACCTTAGCCTCCACAAGATAATGATCAGACATCCCTCCAGTTGCACCTCTCAGCACATTAACATCCAAAAGTCTCTCTTTCGCACGCCTGTCAATAAACACGTAATCCAATAACGCTCTCTGGCCATCTCTCCTACTTACATAAGTATACTTATGTATATATTGCTTTTTAAACCAGGTATTCCCAATCATCAGTCCTTTTTCAGCACATAAATCTACAAGCTCTTCACCATTTCCATTTACAACACTGAACACCCCATGTATACCAATTATTCCCTCAACTGCCACATTACTCACCTTTGCATTCAAATCACCCATCACTATGACCCGGTCTCGTGCATCAAAACCACTAACACACTCATTCAGCTGCTCCCAAAACACTTGCCTCTCTTGATCTTTCTTCTCATGCCCAGGTGCATATGCACCAATAATCACCCACCTCTCTCCATCAACTTTCAGTTTTACCCATATTAATCGAGAATTTACTTTCTTACACTCTATCACATACTCCCACAACTCCTGTTTCAGGAGTATTGCTACTCCTTCCCTTGCTCTTGTCCTCTCACTAACCCCTGACTTTACTCCCCAGACATTCCCAAACCACTCTTCCCCTTTACCCTTGAGCTTCGTTTCACTCAGAGCCAAAACATCCAGGTTCCTTTCCTCAAACATACTACCTATCTCTCCTTTTTTCACATCTTGGTTACATCCACACACATTTAGGCACCCCACTCTGAGCCTTCGAGGAGGATGAGCACTCCCCGCGTGACTCCTTCTTCTGTTTCCCATTTTAGAAAGTTAATACAAGGAGGGGAGGATTTCTGGCCCCCCGCTCCCGTCCCCTCTAGTCGCTTTCTACGACACGCGAGGAATACGTGGGAAGTATTCTTTCACCCCTATCCCCAGGGATAATATACATATATATATACATATATACACACACACACACACACACACACACACACACACACACACACACACACACATGCACTCCATCTATATATATTTTAAAAAGTGACATCACAGCCCTGCTTTATGCCCACATGTACACCAAAACTTTTGCTTTCTCGTATTCATGCATTTGCATCCAACTGTTATCTCCCTACCACATATATACTTAACACTTCCTATAAAACGTTTCTCTCGTGTCTGTTATACACTTTCTCCAGATCCATAAAAGCTGTATACAGCTTCTTATCTCTAGCTATATTCTTTTTCATATTCATTTTCACTGCAAAAACCTGATCCACACATCCCCTACCTTTCCTAAAACCTCCTTGTTCCTCACTTATCCTGCAGTCACTTGTTTCCATCATTATCTATCAGCAGTCTTGCATATATTATTCCTGGTATACTGAATAGACTTATATTCTCCCATATGCTTTTCCTAGTATATTTAACTGACTTATTCTTCTGTAATTGTTGCATACATTGTTGCACCTTTTTCTTTAAATAAAGGAATAATGATAACTTTCACCCAGTCCTCAGGCACAACCCTCTACTTTTATTCTAAGTTACATAACCATTGCATTCACTATATCACACTTTTTCTTCCATACTTCTGCATTTGAACCATAATTCCTTCCACTCCAGCAGATGCCTTTCTTACTGTCAACCTCATTATCATCCTTTTTACCTCCCTTCTTGTTATAGGCTCATGCACTTTTATCCTTCCCTTTCCATCCTTCATACCCATGCACATACCAGCTGTTGTCTCACCTTCTCCCACATTTATCAGTTCTTCAAAATACTCTTTCCCTCTTCTTTTCACTTCCTCCTTTTGATTCAACAACTCCCCTTTACTTTTCCATTTTTTATCCACCCCTTTGCTTTTTCACCTTCTGTACAGTTTCTTATTTTCTCAAAAATTTTCTCTTCCAGAATCTTTATCTGCTCTTTCTTTGTTTCCATCTCTCAGCTTCGTAACATTCTGCTTAAACATCTTATATTCATTCCTCTGCCTTAGATGAACTTCCATTGGTATATTCCTGTCGAACTATCTACCATGTGCCTTTTTCTTTTCTTCCATAGCATTTCTAATCTCATCCCTCCAACATGCATTTCCCCATATACATTTGTATATCACAACCTTTTATCCAACTAATTCTACAGCCTTTAACAGCCTTTCTCTGAACATTTTAAATCCCTCATTCACACATGACTACATCCCTACATTTATTGCACTTTCATCTAAACTTTCTGTCACCCTTTCATACTTCTCTTTGTTTTCTTTCTGATTCACCTTTTGCTCGCCAAGACTTGTGACTTGACTCTCCATTCTTCCTTACACCATACCTCTGCTTCTCTCTGATCCTCACTTCCACAAGAACTGTAGATTGCAACTCTAGCATCCAGCTCAACCTTTCTCGGCTTTTCATCCACTGCTATGTAGTCAATCACACCCTTTTGTTCTTGTCATTTCTCATTTTATGTATATCTGTGGATCATCTTGTGCGGAAAAGAGGTGTTTGCAAGGATTAAACCCCTCTCAGTACAGACATCCACAAGATAACTCCCATTCTCATTTACTCCAGGAACTCCTCATATTCCAACTATTTCAGTCTTTTCTTTCTGCCTCACCCACACATGGACTATTGGCATTCTGTCCACAAACGTACAATCTCTCCTTGTCACACATAACTCTTGACAACCCGGCTCATTCTTCATAACTATAGAGTATCCTGTAGTGAGTGCTATGTGCAAGCCCTGCCTAATGGCAAAATGGTAGGAGGAATAGATAGAAGTAGTGGGTAGGAACATTTAGGTAGGAGTTTTAGGCAGAAAATTGGGAAGAAGTAGTAGGTAGGAACATTAGGCAGGAGCATTAGGTAGAAGTAGTTAGTAGGAACATTAGGTAGGAGCTTCTGTGCACACTGTGCTAGACTTGCCCTCTGCCAGTGGCCTGTTAAGGGTGAGGTACAAAAGGCTGAGAAACAGTACTGGCATTCACTGATTATGGAGATTTTATTGTCATGGCCACCCCCTTTGAAGGAGTTCCAGAAGGGAACAGGCATCAGAGATATAGAGAGACAAATGAGGAAGCGTGAGGTATAATCACTGTCATGGGCTAGCAAATTAAGACTGACGTAAACATAACATGCCCTTGGTAACTTATGACTACCATAGCAATTCCACTAGCACTTAAAAAGCACAAGGCTGAAAGCTATGTTCTGTATTGGATGGGTGAAAACTCTGAAAATTGTAAGTTGTGCATGGAATTGGTTAAGAATAGTGGTTCTTCAACTGAAGAGGATGTCTGACACACAAAATTATATGTGATGATTAGTTTTGAATTTGTCGATGGTTGTCTGAAAAATTAGCTTCATCTGACTTTTGAAGATCTAAAGCTTGCAATTACATTGAATTCTTTTTGATTCTTGAAACATCCACAAGACATACTTCATATAATGAATGAATGAAACCATTATTTTCTTGATTACAAAGTCACTGATTTAGAGTTTTTTATTGTTCTGAAAAGGTTTTAGTCTTAAGTCCTACAACAGACAGTACATTACAGTAAGTTTGACAAATGTGCCTGTATTTTAAGTTGCACTTCACTGTTGATGTAAAGTTAGAGATGTCAGTAATTTTATCTCTGGTTACTGAGGAAACAGATTTACTGGTAAAGATTTTGCAAATAATGGGATTATTTATACAGTATAGGTGTTTTTCAGTACATTATCATGATCTGAATTTTCATAAACTTATTGATCAGAAAGTTAATAACTACATTGATCAGTTGTATTTTGTAATGCTGCAGCTGTCATTAACTGCTTTCAGAAAACCCCAGTACTGCCTTGCAAGTGATGTGCCCTTAAATCTCTATGAAACATCTTTTGAGGGAGTGGAGTGGCAGTGGGATGATCAAAATCTGCACTTTGTTATTTCCCAGCTGCAGGGTCTGTGGACAAAATACTCTGTACGGTAAAGTAAAACTTACTGAATTGATACTTTTTCTCTACAAGCTTGTAAAGATATAGTATTTAACATGTATGTACATTATTTACTCACAGAGTGTAGGCTGTCAGGTTTGATTTCTAATACTGTGTTGTGAGTAGGAAAAGTTTACTGTAGATAAGATGGTAGGTGTAAAAGTGTAAACTACCAAATTGGAGGTGGAAAGATGGAGTGAAAAAGATTTTGTGTGATCGGGGCCTGAACATGCAGGAGGATGAAAGGAGGGCAAGGAATAGAGTGAATTGGATCGATGTGGTATACCGGGGTTGACGTGCTGTCAGTGGGTTGAATCAAGGCATGTGAAGCGTCTGGGGTAAACCATGGAAAGCTGTGTAGGTATGTATATTTGCGTGTGTGGATGTATGTATATACATGTGTATGGGGGTGGGTTGGGCCATTTCTTTTCGTCTGTTTCCTTGCGCTACCTCGCAAACGCAGGAGACTGAAAAAAAAAAAAGTATTTTGATGGTATGGAAAACATGTTTAAGAGATGAAATGAAAGGAAGAAGGGGAAGGTTGAGAGTGAGATGGAAGTACAGATTGAAAGGTATGGCAGAGATATATAATGATAGAGTATTGATCATGATTGTTTAAATAGACAGCAGGAGCCAAATGGAATGTTTCATGTCAGATATAGGTTCTCACTGAATGTTTGCAACATATTGCTCCTTTAATTCACCTCTTGTGCTTTCATGTTCTTCTGACCTTGGTGATGTCCCAAACCTCGACTCATGAACCTCTTCAGTACATTTACCTCACACACTCAGAACACTTCCACTATAGTTATTACTCTACAGTTTTCTGAATTTTGAATCTTTTTGAAGCTTTTTCATCATTCCATACACTGTCCATTCTTCTGCTCCCAGTGTCATCTCTAGGATGTGAAGCTGTTTCATCATTCCATACACTGTCCATTCTTCTGCTCCCAGAGTCATCTCTTGGATGACATGTTGTGCACTATGCTTTTTTCTCATTCCACATCCATACACTGCACTAGAGTTGCACACTGCCAGTGGCCTGGTAAGGGTGAGGCACTGAAGGCTAAGAAGCACCACTGAAGTTCACTAGTTATGGAGACTGCCTCTGGCTACTCCCTTGAGGGAGTTCCAGGTGGGAAAAGGCATCAGAGATGTATGTAGATAGATAGTTGGGATGCTTGTCCAGCTGCATGTGCCAGGCAGTGACAGTGCACAGCTGAAGGGATGCATAAGGCCCTTTAAGGAGACTTGTGCCACTCCTGGCCTTTCCACATATTGTGAAAAAAGAAGTGTTGTTATTGCTTGATTGGTTTGTTAGTTTTTAGGGCTATCATCTGCCAGGGTCATTAAGGATGTCAGGGTCAAGTTATGAACAATCAGAAAATCTTTAACATTATCTTCAGGTGTTAAAGATAATTCCGAAACACTCATACGCACATTATTCTTGTATCTCAGTGGGGTAGACAAAATCTGCTTTAGTTATATGCCTTTAAGACTCAGTTTCTACCCATCTCTACTGAAAATTCTCACGACTTTCCTCTCTCCTTTGACAGTTCTGTAATTCCACCTCTTGACTCATTAAACATACTTGGTTTTACTGTAACATCCAGTCTCTCTTGGAAACCCAACATTACGGAACTAGGTAAGTTTACATCTAAGAAACTGCGAGTCCTGTTTAGATGTCAAAAGTTCTTTTCTTTTGAACAGTTGTTCCATTTGAACAGAGGATTGATCTGTCCTTGTATGGAGGACTGCTCTTACATCTGGGGTGGTTCTAGCTCTGCATCCTTACTTGACAGATTTGAGTTAAAAGCAGTTGGACATATAAACTCTCCCAGGCTCACTTCAAAACTTGACCCACTTGCCCTATGCTGCAATGTTCTTTTTTTCCTCTTTTTTAGGTATCACTTTGGTGTTTGCTCACAAGAGCTGGCTGCTTGTCTACCCTTGGTAGACCTCACAATACTTGGCAAGCTGCTGCATTACATAATTACTGAGTGACCATTGTCAACACACAGGTGGGCTGTTTTGATAAATATTTCTTTCCATACACCCGGAAGTTTTGGAATTCTGTACCTTCTCATGTCTTTCACAATAACTATGACCTGGCACATTTTAAAAGGCAGGTTTTTCACTTCCTCCAAACTGGCACATTTTAAAAGACAGGTTTTTCACTTCCTTTAGAATTCATAAATGCTTTCCCTTTTCTTTTTCCCCTTTCATAATCCTTTCTATATTTCAATT
Organism: Panulirus ornatus; assembly: GCF_036320965.1. Classification (NCBI taxonomy): domain Eukaryota; kingdom Metazoa; phylum Arthropoda; class Malacostraca; order Decapoda; family Palinuridae; genus Panulirus; species Panulirus ornatus. The sequence continues at coordinate 37,304,311 of NC_092230.1, forward strand.
AAGGCCCAGCCTTGATGTGGACATTTGTCTGTGACTGAAGCCTCCAATGTAAGAAGAAAATATATCAGTAATTAAAGAATTTCTAAAGTCCTAAAATCCCTGTAAAGAAAGACTCGTACCTAAATAGCATAGCCAAATAGCAGATGATTTGTGGTTTTAGTTACTTTTGATAACTTCCTCTTGAAATATTTTCAAGTTTCTTTCTTCCCTACCGACTTCAATGGTGGTGGCTAATGACGAGCCTGTTTGCGGATGAGTGTTGTTTGCTGAGAGTGAACTGGAGTTGCTGAAGGTTTTGTGTGTTATATGATGTATGTGATTATAGGCAAGTGAAGGTAAAAGTGAGTAAATGTAAGGTAATGGTGTTTGAGAATAAGCAGTGAACGTATAGATTTTGTAAAGCCCCATAGAGCGAAAGAAGTAAGTGTACCAAACTGTGCAGGAGAAATACTGGAAAAGGTGACCGAATTAATGTAAGTTGGTAAGTTTGGTGGTATGTATGGAGAGATGAGGGAGAGAGCAATGTAGGGTAGAAGATTCATTTGGTGCCTTAATAGAATAATGGAGGGTAGAGGTGAAAGTATGGAAGTGAAGAGAGGATTAAGGGACAGCATAGTCGTCCTGACCCTGACCTGTGCTGTTACAACATAGACATGGGATGAGTCACACAGGTCAATAATCCAGGCTGTGGAAATGAGCAGTTTGAGAGGATAGATAGAATGAAGAAAGTAATGAGGGGGTGTATGAGAGATTTAGTATGGTAGGTTATGCAAAGGGAATGAATTGTGAAGTTATAGAGTGAGTGAAATGTAATACTTTGAGGTGGTTTGGGCACGTGGAAAAATGCAAGATGAGGAATTTAAAAGGAGAATGTATGATAGTATGATTGAATAGGTTGGTATGAGAGGAAGATCACCAATGAGATGGGGAAATAGAGTGGAAGAGCACTGGTGGGAGAGAAATGGGGGGAAAAAAATGTGGATGCAAGGGCGGCATGTGAGAATAAGGAAATGGACACAGTTTTGCTGTGGCCATTCCCGTAATGGGAATATCTGGAGAAAAGGGGTCCCAAAGGTACAAATAGATAGATAGAACCAACTTCACTACAGTTAGTGCTGCTCATGAGTGATATGATGTTTACAACAATTATTCATCCATAATGTACAAAGATTCATATTTCAATGGCTGGGAAATGATAGTTAACCATAGGAATACATCTTTTTTTTCATGTTGAAGGCTCCAGTCATGGACAAAAGTCCACATCAAGGATGGACCTTAATTTAAATGTATAGACAATAATGAAAGGGAAAATGAAAAAACAAGGGAAAATATTTACAAATACTGGAGGAAGTGAAAAACTTGTCTTTTAAAGTGAGTCCGGTCATTAGGAAAGACATGAGAAGGTAGAGAGTTCCAAAGCTCTGATAAATAGGGACAGAAGCAGTTATCAAAGGGGACCACCCTTGATTTGCCAGTCACCACTCAGTAATCATGTGATGCAGCAGCTTGCCAAGTATTTCGTGGTCTACTTAGTGATGGGGAAACACAAGCAGTCAACTCTTGGGAGCAAAAACCAAAGTAATACCCATAGAAGAGGGAAAGTGAACCAACATTGCAATAGCGTAGAGCAAGAGCATCAAGATTGAAAGTTAGCCTGGGATAGTATATAAGCTGGACCGCTTTTGACTCATACTGTCAAGTAAGGATGTACAGCTAGAACCATCCCAGATATGAAAGCAGTACCCCATACAAGGATGAATCAATCCATTGTATAGATGGAGTAACTATTCATAAGAAAAGAAGTTTTGACATATAAACAGGATACCCTGTTTTTTATGGGAAGACTTACCTATTCCTGTGATATGGGGTTTCCAAGAAAGAGTGGATGTTACAGTAATACCAAGTATGCTCACTGAGTCAGCAGGTGTAATTACAGAATTGTGAAAGGAGAGATGAGAGTTATGAAGAGTTTTTGATAGAGAAATGGGTAGAAACTGAGTCTTGGAGGCATTAAACTTAACTAGATTATATCTACCCCACTGAGATATCTTGTCCAAGTCTGAGTTTATTAAGGAAGCTGTATCAAAACAAGATGCAGATCAAGTGAGAGAAGAAGGAGCAGAATTGAAGGATGTAGATGAATGCAGTGTTGAATCATAAATGTATGAACGCATTTGATTATTTGTGGAGGAGAGGAAATTGTTGAAGAGAAAGTGTAGGGGACAGGACAATACCTTGAGGGTCACCACTGTTGATGGAGAAAAGGGAATGAGGCTGGTCCATCAACAACCACAGAGATAGATTGGCCAGAGAGGAAGCTAGATATGAAGGAGCAAAGTGAGGGAGGAAAGCCAAAAGAGGGGAGCTTAGAGATGAAACCCTAATGCCATATTTATAAGGGGCAATTACACATGACTTCCCAAAACTTTTTAGGGATGATGACCAGACGTTAATAAGATAGGAAAGAATATCACCAATGGATCTCAGTATAGAAGCCATTCTGGTGACCAGAGAAAAGACTGATTTTCAAGGTGTCTATGGATATAGGAGTTGAGGAGGGATTCAAAGACTTTGAAAATGGTAGATGTCAAAGCAACAGGATGAGAGTTAGAGAGGTCAAAGTGGTCACCCTTCTTAGGAATGGGATGTATCATGCATGCCTCCAAGGAGAAGGGAAAGTTTTGGTTTTTAACAGAAACGGAACAAATGAGCAAGCACAGGTGTAAGTTCAGAGGCACACTCTTTCAGTACAGGGGGATGGATGGCATCAGGACCAAACACCTTGCTTGTGTCCAGAGGTATAAGTGCTTTTTGGATAGTCTGAAAAGAGGTTACATAGGATTAGTAAGAGGAGCATCAGGGGGTAAATGAATGTTAGAGTCATCCAAGGTGGAGTTTGTGGAGAAACAGAAACCAGAGAGAGTTTCTTTGTCTATGGCAGAGACCGCTATATATATATTTATTTATTTATTTATATTTCCATTCAAACTTACCTCCCAATTGACTTGACCCTCAACCCTACTGTACCTAATAACCTTGCTCTTATTCACATTTACTCTTAACTTTCTTCTTTCACACACTTTACCAAACTCAGTCACCAGCTTCTGCAGTTTCTCACATGAATCAGCCACTAGCGCTGTATCATCAGTGAACAACAACTGACTCACTTCCCAAGCTCCCTCATCCACAACAGACTTCAATCTTGCCCCTCTTTCCAAAACTCTTGCATTCACCTCCCTAACAACCCCATCCATAAACAAATTAAACAACCATGGAGACATCACACACCCCTGCCGCAAACCTACATTCACTGAGAACCAATCACTTTCCTCTCTTCCTACACGTACACATGCCTTACATCTCGATAAAAACTTTTCACTGCTTCTAACAACTTGCCACCCACACCATATATTCTTAATACCTTCCACAGAGCATCTCTATCAACTCTATCATATGCCTTCTCCAGATCCATAAATGCTACATACAAATCCATTTGCTTTTCTAATTATATCTCACATACATTCTTCAAAGCAAACACCTGATCCACACATCCTCTACCACTTCTGAAACCACACTACTCTTCCCCAATCTGATGCTTTGTACATGCCTTCACCCTCTCAATCAATACCCTCCCATATAATTTACCAGGAATACTCAACAAACTTATACCTCTGTAATTTGAGCACTCACTCTTATCCCCTTTGCCTTTGTACAATGGCACTATGCACACATTCCGCCAATCCTGAGGCACCTCACCATGAGTCATACATACATTAAATAACCTTACCAACCAGTCATCAATACAGTCACCCCCTTTTTTAATAAATTCCACTGCCATACCATCCAAACCTGCTGCCTTGCCGGCTTTCATCTTCCGTAAAGCTTTTACTACCTCTTCTCTGTTTACCAAATCATTTCCCCCAACCCTCTCACTTTGCACACCACATCGACCAAGACACCCTATATCTGCCACTCTATCATCAAACACATTCAACAAACCTTCAAAATACTCACTCCATTTCCTTCTCACATCACCACTACTTGTTATCACCTCCCCATTAGCGCCCTTCACTGAAGTTCCCATTTGCTCCCTTGTCTTACGCACTTTATTTACCTCCTTCCAGAACATATTTTTATTCTCCCTAAAATTTAATGATACTCTCTCACCCCAACTTTCATTTGCCCTCTTTTTCACCTCTTGCACCTTTCTCTTGACCTCCTGTTTCTTTCTTTTATACATCTCCCACTCAATTGCATTTTTTCCCTGCAAAAATCGTCCAAATGCCTCTCTCTTCTCTTTCACTAATAATCTTACTTCTTCATCCCACCACTCACTACCCTTTCTAATCAACCCACCTCCCACGCTTCTCATGCCACAAGCATCTTTTGCGCAATCCATCACTGATTCCCTAAATACATCCCATTCCTCCCCCACTCCCCTGGAGGAAGTAAAGTGTTTTAGATATCTGGGAGTGGATCTGGCAGCGGATGGAACCATGGAAGCGGAAGTGAATCATAGGGTGGGGGAGGGGGCGAAAATCCTGGGAGCCTTGAAGAATGTGTGGAAGTCGAGAACATTATCTCGGAAAGCAAAAATGGGTATGTTTGAAGGAATAGTGGTTCCAACAATGTTGTATGGTTGCAAGGCATGGGCTATGGATAGAGTTGTGCGCAGGAGGGTGGATGTGCTGGAAATGAGATGTTTGAGGACAATGTGTGGTGTGAGGTGGTTTGATTGAGTAAGTAATGTAAGGGTAAGAGAGATGTGTGGAAATAAAAAGAGCGTGGTTGAGAGAGCAGAAGAGGGTGTTTTGAAATGGTTTGGGCACATGGAGAGAATGAGTGAGGAAAGATTGACCAAGAGGATATATGTGTTGGAGGTGGAGGGAACGAGGAGAAGTGGGAGACCAAATTGGAGGTGGAAAGATGGAGTGAAAAAGATTTTGAGTGATCGGGGCCTGAACATGCAGGAGGGTGAAAGGCGGGCAAGGAATAGAGTGAATTGGATCGATGTGGTATGCCGGGGTTGACGTGCTGTCAGTGGGTTGAATCAGGGCATGTGAAGCATCTGGGGTAAACCATGGAAAGCTGTGTGGGGCCTGGATGTGGAAAGGGAGCTGTGGTTTCGGGCATTATTGCATGACAGCTAGAGACTGAGTGTGAACAAATGAGGCCTTTGTTGTCTTTTCCTAGCGCTACCCTGCACACATGAGGGGGGAGGGGGATGGTATTCCACGTGTGGCGAGGTGGCGATGGGAATGAATAAAGGCAGACAGTGTGAATTGTGTGCATGGGTATATATGTATGTGTCTGTGTGTGTATATATATATATATGTGTACATTGAGATGTATAGGTATGTATATTTGCGTGTGTGGACGTGTGTGTATATACATGTGTATGGGGGTGGGTTTGGCCATTTCTTTAGTCTGTTTCCTTGCGCTACCTCGCAAACGCGGGAGACAGCGACAAAGCAAAATAAAATAATAAAATAAAATAATTATTTATATTTGTTATACTTTGTCGCTGTCTCCTGCGTTAGCGAGGTAGCGCAAGGAAACAGACGGATGAATTGCCCAACCCAACGTTATACACATGTATATACATACATAAATGTCCACACACGCATATATACATACCTATACATTTCAACATATACATATATATGCATACACAGACATATACATATATACACTTGTACATAATTCATACTTCCTGCCTTTATTCATTCCCGTTGCCACCCCGTCACATATGAAAAGACAACCCCCTACCCCCCGCATGCGCATGAGGTATCGCTAGGAAAAGACAACAAAGGCCACATTTGTTCACACTCAGTCTCTAACTGTTATGTATAATGCACCGAAACCACAGCTCCCTTTCCACATCCAGGTCCCACAAAACTTTCCATGATTTACCCCAGACGCTTCACATGCCCTGGTTCAATCTATTGACAGCATGTTGATCCCGATATACCACATCATTGCAATTCACTCCATTCCTTTCACTCCTTTCACCCTCCTGCATGTTCAGGCCCCAATGGCTCAAAATCTTTTTCACTCCATCCTTCCACCTCCAAGTTGGTTTCCCACTTCTCCTCGTTCCCTCCACCTTTGACACATATATCCTCTTTGTCAATCTTTCCTCACTCATTCTCTCCATGTGACCAAACCATTTCAAAACACCCTCTTCTGCTCTCTCAACCACACTCTTTTTATTACCACACATCTCTCTTACCCTATTATTACTTACTCGATCAAAAAACCTCACATCACATATTGTCCTAAAACATCTCATTTCCGACACATCCACCCTCCTCCGCACAACTCTATCTATAGCCCATTCCCTGCAACCATATAACATTGTTGGAACCACTATTCTTTCAAACATACCCATTTTTGCTTTCCAAGATAATTTTCTCACCTTCCACATATCCTTCAACGCTCCCAGAACTTTCGCCTCCTCCCCCACCCTGTGACTCGGTTCTGCTTTCATGGTTCCATCCGCTGCCAAATCCACTCCCAGATATCTAAAACACTTCATTTCCTCCAGTTTTTCTCCATTCAAACTTACCTCCCAATTGACTTGTCCCTCAACCCTACTGTACCTAATAACCTTGCTCTTATTCACATTTACTCTCAGCTTTCTTCTTTCACACACTTTACCAAACTTAGTCACCAGCTTCTGCAGTTTCTCACCTGAATGAGCCACCAGCTCTTTATCATAAGCGAACAACAACTGACTCACTTCCCAAGCTCTCATCCACAAAAGACTGCATACTTGCCAGTCTCTCCAAAACTCTTGCATTCACCTCCCTGACAACCCCATCCATAAACAAATTAACCATGGAGACATCACGCACCCCTGCCGCAAACTGACTCACCAAGAATTGATCACTTTCCTCTCTTCCTACTCATACACATGCAGTACATCCTCAATAAAAACTTTTCATTGCTTCTAAGAACTTGCCCCACCCTGTGACTCAGTTCTGCTTCCATGGTTCCATCCGCTGCCAAATCCACTTCCAGATATCTAAAACACTTCATTTCCTCCAGTTTCTCTCCATTCAAAGTTACCTCCGAGTTGACTTGTCCCTCAACCCTACTTTACCTAATAACCTTGCTCTTATTCACATTTACTCTCAGCTTTCTTCTTTAACACACTTTACCAAACTTAGTCACCAGCTTCTGCAGTTTCTCACCCGAATCAGCCACCAGCGCTGTATCGTCAGTGAACAAAAACTGACTCACTTCCCAAGCTATCTCATCCACAACAGACTGCATACTTGCCCCTCTCTCCAAAACTCTTGCATTCACTTTCCTAACAACCCCATCCATAAACAAATTAAGCAACCATGGAGACATCATGCACCCCTGCCGCAAACCGACATTTACTGAGAACCGATCACTTTCCTCTCTTCCTACTTGTACACATGCCTTACATCCTCAATAAAAACTTTTCACTGCTTCTAAGAACTTGCCTCCCACACCATATATTCTTAATACCTTCCACAGAGCATCTCTATCATCTCTGTGATATGCCTTCTCCATAAATGCTATATACAAATCCATTTGCTTTTCTAAGTATTTCTCACATACATTCTTCAAAGCAAACACCTGATCCACACATCCTCTACCACTTCTGAAACCACACTGCTCATCCCCAATCTGATGCTCTGTACATGCCTTCACCCTCTCAATCAATACCCTCCCATATAATTTCCCAGGAATACTCAACAAACTTATACCTCTGTAATTTGAGCACTCACCTTTATCCCCTATGCCTTTGTACAGTGGCACTATGCAAGCATTCCGCCAATCCTGAGGCACCTCACCATGAGTCGTACATACATTAAATATCCTTACCAACCAGTCAACAATACAGTCACCCCCTTTTTTAATAGATTCCACTGCAATACCATCCAAACCTGCTGCCTTGCTGGCTTTCATCTTCTGCAAAGTTTTTACTACCTCTCCTCTGTTTACCAAATCATTCTCCCTAACCCTCTCACTTCGCACACCACCCCGTCCAAAACACCCTATATCTGCCACCCTATCATCTAACACATTCAACAAACCTTCAAAATACTCACTTCATCTCCTCACATCACAACTACTTGTTATCACCTCCCCATTAGCCCCCTTCACCGATGTTCCCATTTGTTCTCTTGTCTTACGCACTTTATTTACCTCCTTCCAAAACATCTTTTTATTCCCCCTAAAATTTAATGATACTCTCTCACCCCAACTCTCATTTGCCTTCTTTTTCACCTCTTGCACCTTTCTCTTGACTTCCTGCCTCTTTCTTTTATACATCTCCCAGTCATTTGCATTATTTCCCTGCAAGACTCGTCCAGAAGCCTCTCTCTTCTCTTTCACTAATAATCTTACCTCATCCCACCACTCACTACCCTTTCTAATCTGCCCACCTCCCACGGTTCTCATGCTACAAGAATCTTTTGCGCAAGCCATCACTGCTTCCCTAAATACATCCCATTCTTCCCCCACTCCCCTTACGTCCTTTGCTCTCACCTTTTTCCATTCTGCACTCAGTCTCTGGTACTTCCTCACACAAATCTCCTTCCCAAGCTCACTTATTCTCACCACTCTCTTCACCCCAACATATTCTCTCTTCTGGAAACCTCTACAAATCTTCACCTTCGCCTCCACAAGGTAATGATCAGACATCCCTCCAGTTGCACCTCTCAGCACATTAACATCCAAAAGTCTCTCTTTTGTGTGCCTATCAATTAACACATAATCCAATAACGCTTTCTGGCCATATCTCCTACTTACATATGTATACTTATGTATATCTCTCTTTTTAAACCAGGTATTCCCAATCATCAGTCCTTTTTCAGCACACAAATCTACAAGCTCTTCACCATTTCCACTTACAACACTGAGCACCCCAATTATTCCTTCAACTACCACATTACTCACCTTTGCATTCACTCATCACTATAACCTGATCTCGTGCATCAAATCTACTAACACACACACTCAGCTGCTCCCAAAACACTTGCCTCCCATGATCTGTCTTCTCATGCCCAGGTGCATATGCACCAATAATCACCCATCTCTCTCCATCCACTTTCAGTTTTACCCATATCTATTTAGAGTTTACTTTCTTTCACTCTTTCTTTCACTCTATCATACTCCCACCACAACTGTTTCAGGAGTAGTGTGACTCCTTCCCTTGCTCTTATCCTCTCACCAACCCCTGACTTTACTCCCAAAATATTCCCGAACCACTCTTCCCCTTTACCCTTGAGCTTCGTTTCACTCAGAGCCAAAACATCCAGGTTCCTTTCCTCAAACATACTACCTATCTCTCCTTTTTTCTCATCTAGATTACATCCACACACATTTAGACACCCCAATCTGAGCCGTCGAGGAGGATGAGCACTCCCCGCGTGACTCCTTCTATTTCCTCTTTTAGAAATTTAGAATACAAGGAGGGGAGGGTTTTGTAGCCCCCTGCTCCCGTCCCCTTTAGTCATCTTGTATGATAGTGATAGTGCCAATGAAAAACCTACAATTTAGTTACTTATTTTTCATTTATATATATTTATTATACTTTGTTGCTGTCTCCCGCGTTAGTGAGGTAGCGCAAGGATACAGACGAAAGAATGGCCCAACCCAGCCACATACACATGTATATACATACACGTCCACACACGCACATACACATACCTCTACATGTCAACATATACATATATATACACACACACAGACATATACATATATACACATGTACATAATTCATACTGTCTGCCCATATTCATTCCCGTCACCACCCCGCCACACATGAAATAACAACCCCCTCCCCCCGCATGTGTGCGAGGTAGCGCTAGGAAAAGACAACAAAGGCCACATTCGTTCACACTCAGTCTCTAGCTGTCATGGAAAATGCACCGAAACCACAGCTTCCTTTCCACATCCAGGCCCCACAAAACTTTCCATGATTTACCCCAGACACTTCACATGCCCTGGTTCAATCCATGACAGCACATCAACCCCGGTATACCACATCGTTCCAATTCACTCTATTCCTTGCACACCTTTCACCCTCCTGCATGTTCAGGCCCTGATCACTTAAAATATTTTTCACTTCATCTTTCCACCTCCAATTTGGTCTCCCACTTCTCCTCGTTCCCTCCACCTCTTATACATATATCCTCTTTGTCATTCTTTCCTCACTCATTCTCTTCATGTGACCAAACCATTTCAAAACACCTTCTGCTCTCTCAACCACACTCTTTTTATTGCCACACAACTCTCTTACCCTTTCATTACTTACTCGATCAAACCACCTCACACCACATATTGTCCTCAAACATCTCATTTTCAGCTCATCCACCCCCCTCTGCACAACTCTATCTATACCCCACACCTCGCAACCATATATCATTGTTGGAACCACTATTCTTTCAAAGATACCCATTTTTGCTTTCCAAAATAATTTTCTCGACTTCCACACATTTTTCAACGCTCCCAGAACTTTTGCCCCCTCCCCCACCCTGTGATTCACCTCCACTTACATGGTTCCTTCCACTGCCAAATCCACTCCCAGATATCTAAAACACTTCACTTCCTCCAGTTTTTCTCCATTCAAACGTACCTCCAAGTTGACGTGTCCCTCAACCCTACTGTACCTAATAATCTTGCTCTTATTCACATCTACTCTCTGCTTTCTTGTTTCACACACTTTACCAAACTCAGTCACCAGCTTCTGCAGTTTCTCACCCAAATCAGCCATCAGTGCTGTATCATCAGCAAACAACAACTGACTTACTTCCCAAGCTCTTTCATTCACAACAGACTGCATACCATACTTGCCCCTCTTTCCAAAACTCTTGCACTTGCCTCCCTAACAACCCCATCTATAAACAAATTAAACAACCATGGAGACATCACACACCCCTGTCGCAAACCAACATTCACTAAGAACCAATCACGTTCCTCTCTTCCCACTCGTACACATGCCTTACATCCTCAATAAACTTTTCACTGCTTCTAAGAACTTGCCTCCCACACCATATATTCTTAATACCTTCCAGAGCATCTCTATCAACTCTATCATATGCCTTCTTCAGATTCATAAATGCTACATACAAATCCATTTGCTTTTCTAAGTACTTCTCACATACATTTTCAAAGCAAACACCTGATCCACACACACACATCCTCTTCCACTTCTGAAACCACACTGATCTTCCCCAATCTGATGCTCTGTACATGCCTTCACCCTCTCAATCAATAACCTCCCATATAATTTACCAGGAATACTCAACAAACTTATACCTCTGTAATTTGAGCACTCACTTTTATCCCCTTTGCCTTTGTACAATGGCACTATGCAAGCATTCTGCCAATCCTCAGGCACCTCACCATGAAGGGCAACAAAAACCTTAAAATAAAAAAGTCACCCCAAAACCCCGCAATAAACCCTCCAAACCTGCTGCCTTCCGGGTTTTATTTTTCGGGAAATTTTTTTAAACCCCTCCCCGTTTACCAAATCATTTCCCTAAAAACCCCCTCACTTTTCCACCACCCCACCAAAACACCCTAAACTGGGCCCCCCATCACAAAAACTTCAACAAACCTTCCCAAAATACCCCACCCCCTCACATCACCAAATACTTGTTATCACCCCCCCCATTAGCCCCCTTCACCGAAGGTTTCCCCTTTTTTCCCTTTCTTACGCCCTTTTTTTACCTCCTTCCAAAAAAAATTTTTTTTCTCCCCAAAATTTAATGAACTCTCCACCCCAACTTTTATTTTCCCTTTTTTTTCACCCCCTTGCACCTTTTTCTTGGGCCTTTTGCCCCTTTCTTTTTTACACTCCCCGTCATTTGCATTTTTCCGGGAAAAACCCCCAAAGCCTCTCTCTTTTTCTTTCCCTAAAAAATTTTTACCTTTATCCCACATCCTACCCTTTCTAATCCCCCACCTCCCACGGTTTTCATGCCACAAAAATCTTTTGCGCAACCATCACGCCCCCTAAATACATCCCCTTCCTTTCCCCCCCCCCCTTACCTCCTTTTTTCCACCTTTTTCCTTTTTGGACTCATCCCCCGGGGACTTCCCCACAAAATCTCCTTCCCAAGCCCCATTAATTTCCCCACCACTCCTTCACCCCAAAATTCCCCTTTTTTCTGGAAAAACCCCTACAAATCTTCACCTTCGCCCCCCACAAGGTAATATCAGACATCCTCCCGTTGAAATTTTCACACATTAACATCCCAAAAATCTCTCTTTTGGGGTGCCCATCAATTAACCCCATTCCCCAAAAACGCTTTTGGCCAACTCCTACTTACAAGATACTTATTTTATTCCCCTTTTTTAAAACCCGGGATTCCCAAACAAAGTCCCCTTTTTTAGCACACAAATTTACAAGTTTTTCACCATTTTCCCTTACAACACTGAAACCCCCCAATTATTCCCTTTAACCCACATTACTCACCTTTGCATTCAAAACCCCTCACTATAACCTGGTCTTTGTGCATCAAAAATTTTTTTTTTTTTTAAAACACCATCAAACTCTCCCAAAACACTTGCCTCCCATGATCTGCTTCTCATGCCCCGGTGCATATGCCCAATAATCACCCATCCTCTCCATTAAATTTCGTTTTACCCATTTCAAATTTTAAATTTCTTTCTTTACCCTTTTCACATACTCCCACCACCGGTTTTAGGGGTATTACTCCTTCCCTTTTCTCTTTCCTCTCACCAACCCCTGACTTTACCCCAAAAATTCCCAAAACCCCTCTTCCCCTTTACCCTTGAGCCCTTTTTTCACCAGAGCCAAAAAATCCAGGTTTCCCTTTTCCCCAAACATAAATACCTTTCTCTCCTTTTTTTTCCCTCTGGTTACATCCACACACTTTAGACACCCCAAACGAGCCTTGAGGGGGATGGCACTCCCCCCGGAAATCCTTCTTATTTCCTCTTTTAGAAATTTTAAAAAACAAAGGGGGGGAGGGGTTTTGGCCCCCCCCCCCGTCCCCTTTAGTCCCCCTTGGGGTGATGGGGGTTTTTTTTGCCCCCCCCCCCAAAAAAAATTTTAAAAAAAGTTAATTTTATTTTTTAATTTTTTTTATTTTATTTAAATTTTACTTTGTTGCTTCTCCGGGAGGAAGGGAGGCAAGGGAAAAAACGAAAGAAAGGGCCCCAACCCCCCCCATCCATGTATATAAAATTAAAATCCACAAACGCAATATACATTTCCATACATTTCAACTTTACATATATATAAAACACAAACAAACATAATTTCACATGTACATAATTCATACTTTTCCCGCCCTTTTTTTCATTCCCGTTCCCAAACCCCCCAAAACATGAAATAAAAACCCCCCCCCCCCCCATGGTGCGAAAGGTAAAAACCGGCCTTTTTTAAAAAAACAAAAAAAGGACTTTTTGTTCCCCTCGTTTAGCGCAAGGAAAAGCAAAGAAACCCCCCCCACCCCCTTTCCAAAAATCCCCGGCCCCACAAAATTTCCTGAAATTTTTACCCCAGACGCTTCACATGCCCGGTTTAATCCATGACAGCACTCACCCCGGGATACCACATCGTTTCCCAAATTTCCCTATTCCTTCCCCCCTTTCCCCTCCTGCATGTTCAGGCCCCATCACCAAAAAAATTTTTTTACTTCCCTCTTTCCACCTCCAATTTGGGCTCCCCCTTCTCCCCGTTCCCCCCCCCTCCAACATATATCCTCTTTGGGCAATTTTCCTCCTCATTCTCTTCCCTGTGCCAAACCATTTTAAAACCCCTTCTGCCTCTCAACCCACTCTTTTTATTCCACACCTCTCTTACCCTTTCTTTTTCACACACTTTACCAAACTCAGTCACCAGCTTCTGCAGTTTCTCACATGAATCAGCCACTAGCGCTGTATCATCAGTGAACAACAACTGACTCACTTCCCAAGCTCCCTCATCCACAACAGACTTCAGTCTTGCCCCTCTTTCCAAAACTCTTGCATTCACCTCCCTAACAACCCCATCCATAAACAAATTAAACAACCATGGAGACATCACACACCCCTGCCGCAAACCTACATTCACTGAGAACCAATCACTTTCCTCTCTTCCTACACGTACACATGCCTTACATCTCGATAAAAACTTTTCACTGCTTCTAACAACTTGCCACCCACACCATATATTCTTAATACCTTCCACAGAGCATCTCTATCAACTCTATCATATGCCTTCTCCAGATCCATAAATGCTACATACAAATCCATTTGCTTTTCTAATTATATCTCACATACATTCTTCAAAGCAAACACCTGATCCACACATCCTCTACCACTTCTGAAACCACACTACTCTTCCCCAATCTGATGCTTTGTACATGCCTTCACCCTCTCAATCAATACCCTCCCATATAATTTACCAGGAATACTCAACAAACTTATACCTCTGTAATTTGAGCACTCACTCTTATCCCCTTTGCCTCTGTACAATGGCACTATGCACACATTCCGCCAATCCTGAGGCACCTCACCATGAGTCATACATACATTAAATAACCTTACCAACCAGTCATCAATACAGTCACCCCCTTTTTTAATAAATTCCACTGCCATACCATCCAAACCTGCTGCCTTGCCGGCTTTCATCTTCCGTAAAGCTTTTACTACCTCTTCTCTGTTTACCAAATCATTTCCCCCAACCCTCTCACTTTGCACACCACATCGACCAAGACACCCTATATCTGCCACTCTATCATCAAACACATTCAACAAACCTTCAAAATACTCACTCCATTTCCTTCTCACATCACCACTACTTGTTATCACCTCCCCATTAGCGCCCTTCACTGAAGTTCCCATTTGCTCCCTTGTCTTACGCACTTTATTTACCTCCTTCCAGAACATATTTTTATTCTCCCTAAAATTTAATGATACTCTCTCACCCCAACTTTCATTTGCCCTCTTTTTCACCTCTTGCACCTTTCTCTTGACCTCCTGTTTCTTTCTTTTATACATCTCCCACTCAATTGCATTTTTTCCCTGCAAAAATCGTCCAAATGCCTCTCTCTTCTCTTTCACTAATAATCTTACTTCTTCATCCCACCACTCACTACCCTTTCTAATCAACCCACCTCCCACGCTTCTCATGCCACAAGCATCTTTTGCGCAATCCATCACTGATTCCCTAAATACATCCCATTCCTCCCCCACTCCCCTGGAGGAAGTAAAGTGTTTTAGATATCTGGGAGTGGATCTGGCAGCGGATGGAACCATGGAAGCGGAAGTGAATCATAGGGTGGGGGAGGGGGCGAAAATCCTGGGAGCCTTGAAGAATGTGTGGAAGTCGAGAACATTATCTCGGAAAGCAAAAATGGGTATGTTTGAAGGAATAGTGGTTCCAACAATGTTGTATGGTTGCGAGGCATGGGCTATGGATAGAGTTGTGCGCAGGAGGGTGGATGTGCTGGAAATGAGATGTTTGAGGACAATGTGTGGTGTGAGGTGGTTTGATTGAGTAAGTAATGTAAGGGTAAGAGAGATGTGTGGAAATAAAAAGAGCGTGGTTGAGAGAGCAGAAGAGGGTGTTTTGAAATGGTTTGGGCACATGGAGAGAATGAGTGAGGAAAGATTGACCAAGAGGATATATGTGTTGGAGGTGGAGGGAACGAGGAGAAGTGGGAGACCAAATTGGAGGTGGAAAGATGGAGTGAAAAAGATTTTGAGTGATCGGGGCCTGAACATGCAGGAGGGTGAAAGGCGGGCAAGGAATAGAGTGAATTGGATCGATGTGGTATGCCGGGGTTGACGTGCTGTCAGTGGGTTGAATCAGGGCATGTGAAGCATCTGGGGTAAACCATGGAAAGCTGTGTGGGGCCTGGATGTGGAAAGGGAGCTGTGGTTTCGGGCATTATTGCATGACAGCTAGAGACTGAGTGTGAACAAATGAGGCCTTTGTTGTCTTTTCCTAGCGCTACCCTGCACACATGAGGGGGGAGGGGGATGGTATTCCACGTGTGGCGAGGTGGCGATGGGAATGAATAAAGGCAGACAGTGTGAATTGTGTGCATGGGTATATATGTATGTGTCTGTGTGTGTATATATATATATATGTGTACATTGAGATGTATAGGTATGTATATTTGCGTGTGTGGACGTGTGTGTATATACATGTGTATGGGGGTGGGTTTGGCCATTTCTTTAGTCTGTTTCCTTGCGCTACCTCGCAAACGCGGGAGACAGCGACAAAGCAAAATAAAATAATAAAATAAAATAATTATTTATATTTGTTATACTTTGTCGCTGTCTCCTGCGTTAGCGAGGTAGCGCAAGGAAACAGACGGATGAATTGCCCAACCCAACGTTATACACATGTATATACATACATAAATGTCCACACACGCATATATACATACCTATACATTTCAACATATACATATATATGCATACACAGACATATACATATATACACTTGTACATAATTCATACTTCCTGCCTTTATTCATTCCCGTTGCCACCCCGTCACATATGAAAAGACAACCCCCTACCCCCCGCATGCGCATGAGGTATCGCTAGGAAAAGACAACAAAGGCCACATTTGTTCACACTCAGTCTCTAACTGTTATGTATAATGCACCGAAACCACAGCTCCCTTTCCACATCCAGGTCCCACAAAACTTTCCATGATTTACCCCAGACGCTTCACATGCCCTGGTTCAATCTATTGACAGCATGTTGATCCCGATATACCACATCATTGCAATTCACTCCATTCCTTTCACTCCTTTCACCCTCCTGCATGTTCAGGCCCCAATGGCTCAAAATCTTTTTCACTCCATCCTTCCACCTCCAAGTTGGTTTCCCACTTCTCCTCGTTCCCTCCACCTTTGACACATATATCCTCTTTGTCAATCTTTCCTCACTCATTCTCTCCATGTGACCAAACCATTTCAAAACACCCTCTTCTGCTCTCTCAACCACACTCTTTTTATTACCACACATCTCTCTTACCCTATTATTACTTACTCGATCAAAAAACCTCACATCACATATTGTCCTAAAACATCTCATTTCCGACACATCCACCCTCCTCCGCACAACTCTATCTATAGCCCATTCCCTGCAACCATATAACATTGTTGGAACCACTATTCTTTCAAACATACCCATTTTTGCTTTCCAAGATAATTTTCTCACCTTCCACATATCCTTCAACGCTCCCAGAACTTTCGCCTCCTCCCCCACCCTGTGACTCGGTTCTGCTTTCATGGTTCCATCCGCTGCCAAATCCACTCCCAGATATCTAAAACACTTCATTTCCTCCAGTTTTTCTCCATTCAAACTTACCTCCCAATTGACTTGTCCCTCAACCCTACTGTACCTAATAACCTTGCTCTTATTCACATTTACTCTCAGCTTTCTTCTTTCACACACTTTACCAAACTTAGTCACCAGCTTCTGCAGTTTCTCACCTGAATGAGCCACCAGCTCTTTATCATAAGCGAACAACAACTGACTCACTTCCCAAGCTCTCATCCACAAAAGACTGCATACTTGCCAGTCTCTCCAAAACTCTTGCATTCACCTCCCTGACAACCCCATCCATAAACAAATTAACCATGGAGACATCACGCACCCCTGCCGCAAACTGACTCACCAAGAATTGATCACTTTCCTCTCTTCCTACTCATACACATGCAGTACATCCTCAATAAAAACTTTTCATTGCTTCTAAGAACTTGCCCCACCCTGTGACTCAGTTCTGCTTCCATGGTTCCATCCGCTGCCAAATCCACTTCCAGATATCTAAAACACTTCATTTCCTCCAGTTTCTCTCCATTCAAAGTTACCTCCGAGTTGACTTGTCCCTCAACCCTACTTTACCTAATAACCTTGCTCTTATTCACATTTACTCTCAGCTTTCTTCTTTAACACACTTTACCAAACTTAGTCACCAGCTTCTGCAGTTTCTCACCCGAATCAGCCACCAGCGCTGTATCGTCAGTGAACAAAAACTGACTCACTTCCCAAGCTATCTCATCCACAACAGACTGCATACTTGCCCCTCTCTCCAAAACTCTTGCATTCACTTTCCTAACAACCCCATCCATAAACAAATTAAGCAACCATGGAGACATCATGCACCCCTGCCGCAAACCGACATTTACTGAGAACCGATCACTTTCCTCTCTTCCTACTTGTACACATGCCTTACATCCTCAATAAAAACTTTTCACTGCTTCTAAGAACTTGCCTCCCACACCATATATTCTTAATACCTTCCACAGAGCATCTCTATCATCTCTGTGATATGCCTTCTCCATAAATGCTATATACAAATCCATTTGCTTTTCTAAGTATTTCTCACATACATTCTTCAAAGCAAACACCTGATCCACACATCCTCTACCACTTCTGAAACCACACTGCTCATCCCCAATCTGATGCTCTGTACATGCCTTCACCCTCTCAATCAATACCCTCCCATATAATTTCCCAGGAATACTCAACAAACTTATACCTCTGTAATTTGAGCACTCACCTTTATCCCCTATGCCTTTGTACAGTGGCACTATGCAAGCATTCCGCCAATCCTGAGGCACCTCACCATGAGTCGTACATACATTAAATATCCTTACCAACCAGTCAACAATACAGTCACCCCCTTTTTTAATAGATTCCACTGCAATACCATCCAAACCTGCTGCCTTGCCGGCTTTCATCTTCTGCAAAGTTTTTACTACCTCTCCTCTGTTTACCAAATCATTCTCCCTAACCCTCTCACTTCGCACACCACCCCGTCCAAAACACCCTATATCTGCCACCCTATCATCTAACACATTCAACAAACCTTCAAAATACTCACTTCATCTCCTCACATCACAACTACTTGTTATCACCTCCCCATTAGCCCCCTTCACCGATGTTCCCATTTGTTCTCTTGTCTTACGCACTTTATTTACCTCCTTCCAAAACATCTTTTTATTCCCCCTAAAATTTAATGATACTCTCTCACCCCAACTCTCATTTGCCTTCTTTTTCACCTCTTGCACCTTTCTCTTGACTTCCTGCCTCTTTCTTTTATACATCTCCCAGTCATTTGCATTATTTCCCTGCAAGACTCGTCCAGAAGCCTCTCTCTTCTCTTTCACTAATAATCTTACCTCATCCCACCACTCACTACCCTTTCTAATCTGCCCACCTCCCACGGTTCTCATGCTACAAGAATCTTTTGCGCAAGCCATCACTGCTTCCCTAAATACATCCCATTCTTCCCCCACTCCCCTTACGTCCTTTGCTCTCACCTTTTTCCATTCTGCACTCAGTCTCTGGTACTTCCTCACACAAATCTCCTTCCCAAGCTCACTTATTCTCACCACTCTCTTCACCCCAACATATTCTCTCTTCTGGAAACCTCTACAAATCTTCACCTTCGCCTCCACAAGGTAATGATCAGACATCCCTCCAGTTGCACCTCTCAGCACATTAACATCCAAAAGTCTCTCTTTTGTGTGCCTATCAATTAACACATAATCCAATAACGCTTTCTGGCCATATCTCCTACTTACATATGTATACTTATGTATATCTCTCTTTTTAAACCTGGTATTCCCAATCATCAGTCCTTTTTCAGCACACAAATCTACAAGCTCTTCACCATTTCCACTTACAACACTGAGCACCCCAATTATTCCTTCAACTACCACATTACTCACCTTTGCATTCACTCATCACTATAACCTGATCTCGTGCATCAAATCTACTAACACACACACTCAGCTGCTCCCAAAACACTTGCCTCCCATGATCTGTCTTCTCATGCCCAGGTGCATATGCACCAATAATCACCCATCTCTCTCCATCCACTTTCAGTTTTACCCATATCTATTTAGAGTTTACTTTCTTTCACTCTTTCTTTCACTCTATCATACTCCCACCACAACTGTTTCAGGAGTAGTGTGACTCCTTCCCTTGCTCTTATCCTCTCACCAACCCCTGACTTTACTCCCAAAATATTCCCGAACCACTCTTCCCCTTTACCCTTGAGCTTCGTTTCACTCAGAGCCAAAACATCCAGGTTCCTTTCCTCAAACATACTACCTATCTCTCCTTTTTTCTCATCTAGATTACATCCACACACATTTAGACACCCCAATCTGAGCCGTCGAGGAGGATGAGCACTCCCCGCGTGACTCCTTCTATTTCCTCTTTTAGAAATTTAGAATACAAGGAGGGGAGGGTTTTGTAGCCCCCTGCTCCCGTCCCCTTTAGTCATCTTGTATGATAGTGATAGTGCCAATGAAAAACCTACAATTTAGTTACTTATTTTTCATTTATATATATTTATTATACTTTGTTGCTGTCTCCCGCGTTAGTGAGGTAGCGCAAGGATACAGACGAAAGAATGGCCCAACCCAGCCACATACACATGTATATACATACACGTCCACACACGCACATACACATACCTCTACATGTCAACATATACATATATATACACACACACAGACATATACATATATACACATGTACATAATTCATACTGTCTGCCCATATTCATTCCCGTCACCACCCCGCCACACATGAAATAACAACCCCCTCCCCCCGCATGTGTGCGAGGTAGCGCTAGGAAAAGACAACAAAGGCCACATTCGTTCACACTCAGTCTCTAGCTGTCATGTATAATGCACCGAAACCACAGCTTCCTTTCCACATCCAGGCCCCACAAAACTTTCCATGATTTACCCCAGACACTCCACATGCCCTGGTTCAATCCATGACAGCACATCAACCCCGGTATACCACATCGTTCCAATTCACTCTATTCCTTGCACACCTTTCACCCTCCTGCATGTTCAGGCCCTGATCACTTAAAATATTTTTCACTTCATCTTTCCACCTCCAATTTGGTCTCCCACTTCTCCTCGTTCCCTCCACCTCTTATACATATATCCTCTTTGTCATTCTTTCCTCACTCATTCTCTTCATGTGACCAAACCATTTCAAAACACCTTCTGCTCTCTCAACCACACTCTTTTTATTGCCACACAACTCTCTTACCCTTTCATTACTTACTCGATCAAACCACCTCACACCACATATTGTCCTCAAACATCTCATTTTCAGCTCATCCACCCCCCTCTGCACAACTCTATCTATACCCCACACCTCGCAACCATATATCATTGTTGGAACCACTATTCTTTCAAAGATACCCATTTTTGCTTTCCAAAATAATTTTCTCGACTTCCACACATTTTTCAACGCTCCCAGAACTTTTGCCCCCTCCCCCACCCTGTGATTCACCTCCACTTACATGGTTCCTTCCACTGCCAAATCCACTCCCAGATATCTAAAACACTTCACTTCCTCCAGTTTTTCTCCATTCAAACGTACCTCCAAGTTGACGTGTCCCTCAACCCTACTGTACCTAATAATCTTGCTCTTATTCACATCTACTCTCTGCTTTCTTGTTTCACACACTTTACCAAACTCAGTCACCAGCTTCTGCAGTTTCTCACCCAAATCAGCCATCAGTGCTGTATCATCAGCAAACAACAACTGACTTACTTCCCAAGCTCTTTCATTCACAACAGACTGCATACCATACTTGCCCCTCTTTCCAAAACTCTTGCACTTGCCTCCCTAACAACCCCATCTATAAACAAATTAAACAACCATGGAGACATCACACACCCCTGTCGCAAACCAACATTCACTAAGAACCAATCACGTTCCTCTCTTCCCACTCGTACACATGCCTTACATCCTCAATAAACTTTTCACTGCTTCTAAGAACTTGCCTCCCACACCATATATTCTTAATACCTTCCAGAGCATCTCTATCAACTCTATCATATGCCTTCTTCAGATTCATAAATGCTACATACAAATCCATTTGCTTTTCTAAGTACTTCTCACATACATTTTCAAAGCAAACACCTGATCCACACACACACATCCTCTTCCACTTCTGAAACCACACTGATCTTCCCCAATCTGATGCTCTGTACATGCCTTCACCCTCTCAATCAATAACCTCCCATATAATTTACCAGGAATACTCAACAAACTTATACCTCTGTAATTTGAGCACTCACTTTTATCCCCTTTGCCTTTGTACAATGGCACTATGCAAGCATTCTGCCAATCCTCAGGCACCTCACCATGAGTCATACATACATTAAATAACCTTACCAACCAGTCAACAATACAGTCACCCCCTTTTTCAATGAATTCCTCTGCAATACCATCCAAACCTGCTGCCTTGCCGGCTTTCATCTTCCGCAAAGCTTTTACTACCTCTTCTCTGTTTACCAAATCATTCTCCCTAACCCTCTCACTTTGCGCACCACCTCTACCAAAACACCCTATATCTGCCACTCTATCATCAAACATTTCAACAAACCTCCAAAATACTCACTCCATCTCCTTCTCACATCACCACTACTTGTTATCACCTCCTCATTAGCCCCATTCACCTATGTTCCCAAATTCATGATCGTAGAATAATAGTAGAATAAGTAGTGGAATAGTAGAATAAAGAGCCCAAGGCTGAAATGCATGTGTCCATCTTCTGATGGATTACTTAATTTTTTGTTAGATAGTCCTATTTCATTTGAACAATTGGTGTAGAATTATACTGCCAAGTATCTGAAGACTTTTACCTTTCCAGGACTACAATGATTCGAAAGATGCTCTGGGATTTAGAAACTCGTTACATAAAGGTGATAAAATCAAATGGAGAAAGTGCATCTAATGCAGAAATATTGTCTTCAACTCAGGAAGAGTCTGGGATAAAGTTTCCACAAGAACAAAGTACTTGTCTTATTCCAGGTGCAAGGACTAAAGTATACAGGCCTCTTCTCTCCAGGCCAACATGTGGTAAGTTGTATTAAGGATTTGTTTATTTATAGTTAGACTTAATGAAGTTGGAACTAATTTTTTGTGCCTTTTACCATTTCTTGCATTAGAGGTAGTTGGCTCACTTTCCCTCTTCTATCTGTATTACTTAGGTTTTTGCTTCTTAGAGCTGGTTGCTTGTGTGCTCTATTCACTAGTTAGATCACACAATGCTTGCCAGGCTGCTGCTTCACATGATTACTGTGTGGCTGTTGACATCTCAAGGATGGGCCGTTTTGATAAGTGTCTTTCCCAATAACTGTGGCTTGGCACATTTTCAAAGACAGGTTTATCACTTCCTCAAAATTTCGTAAATACTTTCCCTTGTTTCTGGTTTTTCCCTTTCATAATCCTCTATTTCGGTTAAGGCCTGGCTTTGATGTGGATTTTTGTCTGTGATTGGAGCCTCCAATGTAAGAAAAAAAATTAATGTAAGAGTATACTCATGTAAGAAAGGGTGATATGGATGGACTAGGTTTGTGCAATTTGGGATGTTGGGATTTTTGAAAGGAGGAAATTGAAGATCAGACATAGTAGATACCTTTATGTACATGGTACAGATGAGTATGTGAGGGTAGATGTAGAAATTGTATTGAAAAATTGATAATTTGAAAAAAAATTGAAAATATATAACATCAAAATTATGAAGTATGAAGTTCAAATGGATTTTTTTTTTTTGGTGGGATGCGTGTAAAAGAATGTTGTCTCTGTGTCCCCTGCATATCGTGGGAAGAGACTAAGTGGGCCTGGGGTGAAGGTCTAGAGATATTCACATTTGTATTAATTTTCCAAATGTTAATAGAAGGGGCCAAGAGAGAATTTCTCCTTAAAGACTCATTTATTTATACCTAACATGGTTACATGCTGAAAGGATAGAGAGAATTAAGCATAAGTATGTAAAGATTTTTTTTTCAAATGATTAATAGTAACATGTATCCCATAAATCCCTGGGGAAAGAGTGAAAGAATTCTGCCTCTGTATTCCCTGCCTGTTGTAGAAGGCAACTAAAGGAGTAGGAGCTGGAAACCTTCTTCCTTATATGGTGGAACAGAAGGAGCCAGGTGGGGAGGAATCATTCTCCTCGAAGGTTCAGTTGCAGGTGTCAGAATGTGTGTGGATGTAACCAAGATGATAAGAATGGAGAGATAAGTAGTATATTTAAGGAAAGACACCTGGGTGTTCTGGCTCTGAGTGAAACAAAGCTCAAGGGTAAAGAGGAAGAATGGTTTGGAAATGTCTTAGGATTGATGAGAGGACAAAAGATTTACTGCTGAAGCAAGAGTTCTGTGAAAGAGTGCAAGGAAGTGAATTTTAGACTGATGTGGGTGAAAATGAAAGTGGAGGGCAAGAGATGGGTAATAATTAGTGCTTATGCACCTGTACAGTAGAAGAAAGATCATGAGAGGCAATTGTTTTGGGAGTAGCTGAGTGAGTGTGTCAGCAGTTTTGATCTAAGAGACTGGGTATTAGTGAAGGGTGATTTGAATGCGAAGATGAGTAGTGTGGTAGTTAAGAGTATCATTGGAGGCATGGGGTATTCATTATCATGAATGGAAATGGTGAACAGCTTGTGGAATTGTGTGATGAAAATGGACAGATGATTGGGAATACCTTGTTTAAAAAGAAGGGATATAGACAAGTACATGTACGTAAATGAGAGAGATGGTCAGCAGGCATTATTAGATTGCATATTAGTTAACAGGCTTGTAAAAAAGACTTTTAGCTGTAGATGTGCTAAGAGGGGCAGCTGGTGAGGTGTTGTGGAGGCACTGGTGAAGATTTGTAGAGGTTTCCAGAAAAGAGGAAACAGTATCAGTGAGAAGAGAGTAGTGAGAGTAAGTGAGCTTGGAAAGGAGACATGTGAAGAAATACCAGGAGAGATTGAGTATAGAATGGCAAAAGGTGCGAGTAAATGAAGCAAGGGGAGTGGGTGAAGAGTGGGAGGTATTTACAGAAGCAGTGCTGGCATGTGTGAGAGATATATGTGGCATGTGAAATGTGGGAGGTGGGCAGATTAGAATGGGTAGTGAGTAATGGGTTGAAGTAGTAAAGTTGCTAGTGAAATAGAAAGAGAGGCATTTAGGTTACATACAGGAAAGGATTGCAAATGATCAGGGGATGTATAAAAGAAATTAACAAGAGGTCAAGAGGAAGGTGTAGGGGTTGAAAAAGAGGATAAATGAGAGTTAGGGTGAGTGAAAATCTATACACTTTAGGGAGGATAAGAAAATGTCGTAGGAGGTTAATGATGAGTGAAAAACAAAGTAGCAAATAGGAACCTTGGTGAAGGGGGAAAAAGAAGTGGTAACAAGTAAGTGATAAAGAGAGGAGCTGGAGAGAATATTTTGAAGGACTGTTTAATTTTTGATGACTGGGTGACAGATGTAGGTTGTTTGGATCAGGGTGGTATGCAAGATGATTGAGCCATGGAGAGTGCTTTGGTGAAGGGAGGTTTCCTTCTTTTCCTTGTTTCTTCCATTTCTGATATGTATACCCACTTAGTCATCTCCATATGTCCAAATTATTTAAACACACCTTCAATTTTCTCATCCATGATTCTCTCACTACCACACCTCTCTCTTACCCAATCATTTTTTATGAGGTGGCGGGAGCCTTACATAGGATTAAATGTGGCAAGGCAGTTGGATTGGATGATGTTACCAGTTATATTTTTTAAAAAGGGGTGACTTTGTTGTTGATTGGTTGGTTACTAAGGATTTTCATTGTATAGATGGATTATGGTGAAGTGCCTGAGGATTGCAAGAATGCATGTATAGTGCTATTGTATAAAGGCAAGGGGGATAAAGATGAGTGTTCAGACTACCGAAGTATAAGTTTGTTGAATGTACCTGATAAAACGTATGGAAGGGTATTGATTGAGAGGATGAAGGCATGTACAGAGCATCAGAGTGGGGAAGAGCAGTGTGGTTTCAGAAGTGGTAGAGGATGTGTTCATCAGGTGTTTGCTCTGAAAAAGTGTGTGAGAAGTACTTAGAAAAACAGATGGATTTATATGTAGCATTTATGGATCTGGAGAAGGCATATGGAAGGGTTGATAGATATGCTTTGTGGAAGGTCTTAAGAGTATATGGTGTGGGAGGTAAGTTGCTAGAAGCAGTGAAAAGTTTTTACTAAGGATGTAAGGCATGTGTACAAGTAGCAAGAGAGGAGACTGATTGGTTCCCAGTGAATATCAGTCTGCAGCAGGGATGTTTAATTTGTTTATAAATGGGGTGGTTAGGGAGGTAAATGCAAGAGTTTGGAGAGAGGGGTGAGTATGCAGTCTTTTGGGGATGAGAGAGCCTGGGAAGTGAGTCATTTGTTGTTGCCGATGATACAGCTCTAGTGGCTGATTCGAGTGAGAAACTGCAGAAGTTGGTGACTGAGTTTGGTAAAGTGTGTGAAAAGAGAAAGTTGAGAGTAAATGTGAATAAGATCAAGGTTATTAGGTTCAATAGGGTTGAGGGACAAGTTAATTGGGATGTAAATTTGAATGGAGAAAAATTGGACGAAGTGAAGTGTTTTAGATCTGAGATTGGATTGAGCAGCAAATGGAACCATAGAAGCAGAAGCGAGTCACAGGATGGGGGAAGGGATGAAGGTTCTGGGAGCGATGAAGAATGTATGGAAGGAGAGAGTGTTATCTCGGAGAGCAAAATTGGATATGTTTGAAGTAATAGTACTTCCAACAATGTTATATGGTTGTGAGGCGTGGGCTATAGATAGGATTGTATGGGGGAGGGTGGATGTGTTGGAAATGAAATGTTTGAGGACAATATGTGGTGTGAGATGGTTTGATAGAGTAAGTAATGTAAGGTTAAGACAAATGTTTGGAAATAAAAAGAGTGTGGTTGAGAGAGCAGAAGAGGATGTGTTGAAATAGTTTGGACATATGGAGAGAGTGAGTGAGGAAAGATTGATAAAGAGGATATATCTGTCAAGTGGAGGGAACAAGAAGTGGGAGACCAAATTGGAGGTGGAAGGATGGAGTGAAAAAGATTTGAGTGATCAGGGCCAGAACATACTGGAGGGTGAGAGGCGTGCAAGGAATAGAGTTAATTGGAACAATGCACTATACTGTGGCTGACATGCTGTCAATGGGCAGAACCAGGGCATGTGAAACTTCTGGGGTAAACCATGGAATGTGGATAGGGAGCTGTGGTATTGGTGCATTACACATGATGGCTAGAGACTGAATGTAAACGAATGGGGCCTTTTTTTCTGTATTCCTGGTGCTACCTTGCTGAAGCAGGGGATAGTGATGCTGTTTTCCTGTGGGGCAGGGAAGCAACAGGAGTGGATGAAGGCAAGCAGGTATAAATATGAACATGTATGTGTATGAAATGTCTGTGTATTTGTATATATATGTATGTATATGTTGATATGTATATGTATGTATGTGTGCATTTATGTACATATATGGGTATATGAGTGGATGGTCTATTCTTCGTCTTTTTCCTGGCACTACTTCGCTGATGCGGGAAACAGCGATTATATATGATATAATAAACAAATTATTATTCTATTTTTATTATACATTGTTGCTGTCTCCTGTGTTTCATGAGGTAGCGCAAGGAAACAGACGAAAGAATGGCCCAGTCCACCCACATGCACATGTATGAACATAAATGCCCACACATGCACATATACATACCTATACATTTCAGCATATACATACATATACATACACAGACATATACATAAATACACATGTGCATACTCATACATGCTGCCTTCATCCATTCCCACTGCTAACCCGCCACACATGAAATGACACCCCCCTCCCCCCATGTGCGCACGAGGCAGTGCTAGGAAAGGAAAACAAAGGCCACATTCGTCCACACAAAGACTCTAGCTATCATGTGTAATGCACTGAAACCACAACTCCCTTTCCACATCCGGGCCCCACAAAACTCTCCATGATTGACCCCAGACGCTTCACATGCCCTGGTTCAATCTATTGACAGCACGTCGACCCGGTATACCACATCGTTCCAATTCACTCTATTCCTTGCACACCTTTCACCCTCCTGCATGTTCATGCCCCGATTGCTCAAAATCTTTTTCTCTTCATCCTTCTACCTCCAGTTTGGTCTCCCATTTCTCCTCGTTCCTTCCACCTCTGACACATATATCCTCTTTGTCAGTCTTTCCTCGCTCATTCTCTCCATGTGACCAAACCATTTCAATACACCCTCTTCTGCTCTCTCAACCACAATCTTTTTATTACCACACATCTCTCTTACCCTTTCATTACTTACTTGATCACACCACCTCACACCACACATTGTCCTCAAACATCTCATTTCCAACACATCCACCCTCCTCTGCACAACCCTATCTATCGCCCATGCCTCACAACCATATAACGTTGTTGAAACCACTATTCCTTCAAACATACCCATTTTAGCTTTCCAAGATAATGTTCTCTCCTTCCACACATATTTCAACGCTCCCAGAACCTTCGCCCCTCCCCCCACCTTGCGACTCACTTCCACTTCCATGGTTCCATCTGCTGCCAAATCCACTTTCAGATATCTAAAACACTTAACCTCCTTCAGTTTTTCTCCATTCAAACTTACCTCCCAATTGACTTCTTCCTCAACCCTATTGAACCTAATAACCTTGCTCTTATTCACATTTCCTCTCAGCTTTCTTCTTTCTCACACTTTACCAAACTCGGTCACCAACTTCTACAGTTTCTGACCCGAATCAGTCACCAGCGCTGTATCATCAGCGAACAACAACTGACTCACTTCCCAAGCCCTCTGATCCACAACAGAATGCATACTTGCCCCTTTCTCCAAAACTCTTGCATTTACCTCCCTAACAACCCTATCCATAAACAAATTAAAAAGCCATGGAGACATCACGCACCCCTGCCGCAAACTGACATTCACTGGGAACCAATCAATTTCCTCTTTTCCTACTCATACACATGCCTTACATCCTCGATAAAAGCTTTTCACTGCTTCTAGCAACTTACCTCCCACACCATATACTCTTAATACCTTCCACAGGGCATCTCTATCAACTCTATCATATGCCTTCTCCAGATCCATAAATGCTACATACAAATCCATCTCCATTTCTAAGTATTTCTCACATTCTTCAAAGCAAAACATCTGATTCACACATCGTCTACCACTTCTGAAACCACACGGCTCCTCCCCAATCTGATGCTCTGTACATGCCTTCACCCTCTCAATCAATAACCTCACATATAATTTCCCAGGAATACTCAACAAACTTATACCTCTGTAATTTGATTACTCACATTTATCCCCTTTGCCTTTGTACAATTACTTTGTCGCTGTCTCTCGCGTTAGCAAGGTAGTGCAAGGAAACAGACGAAAGAATGGCCTAACCCACCCACATACACATGTATATACATACACATCCACACACACAAATATACATACCTATACATCTCAACACGTACATATATATACACACACAGACATATACATATATACACGTGTACATAATTCATACTGTCTGCCTTTATTCATTTCCATCGCCACCCCGCCACACATGAAATAATGCACTGAAACCACAGCTCCCTTTCCACGTCCAGGCCCCATAGAACTTTCCATGGTTTACCCCAGACGCTTCACATGCCCTGGTTCAATCCATTGACAGCACGTCGACCCCGGTATACCACATTGTTCCAATTCACTCTATTCCTTGCACGCCTTTCACCCTCCTGCATGTTCAGGCCCCAATCACTCAAAATCTTTTTCACTCCATCTTTCCACCTCCAATTTGGTCTCCCACTTCTCCTCGTTCCCTCCACCTCTGACACGTATATCCTGTTTGTCAATCTTTCCTCACTCATTCTCTCCATGTGACTAAACCCTTTCAAAAACACCAGAGGCCTGTTCTGCTCTCTCAACCACACTCTTTATTACCACACATCTCTTTTACCCTATTATTACTTACTCGATCAAACCACCTCACACCGCATATTGTCCTCTCACATATCATTTCCAGCATTCCTGTCTCTTGCACAGGGGTCCCGGGTTTGATCCTGGCTGTTGGAGGTTTTTATGTTCTATGAAGGTGCGCATTTCTATGCACTTTATTCGTATTCATATACCTCCGCGTTGTACAGTTAGGTTCGGTAAAATGCTATCAGCTGGCTATGTGCGCCTGTTGGGAAATAACCGGTATAGACCTCGTTGCTCACCATTGTGAGACGAAGGGTATTTGAGTACTTAGTATTCGAATAGTTGTTTCCTATTAGCCAGGCCCATAGCCTAGCGGTTAGCATTCCTGCCTCTTGCACAGGGGTCCCGGGTTCGATCCTGGCTGTTGAAGGTTTGTATGATATATATATATATATCCATAGGGATAGGGGAGAAAGAATAATTCCCACACATTCCCCACATCTCGTGGAATGTGACTAAAGAGGACAGGAGCGAGGGGCTAGAAACCCTCCCCTCCTTTTATTTTAACTTTCTAAAAGGGGAAACAGAAGAAGGAGTCACGTGGGGAGTGCTCATCCTCCTTGAAGGCTCAGACTGGGGTGTCTAAATGTGTATGGATGTAATCTAGATGAGAAAAAAGGAGAGATAGGTTGTATGTTTGAGGAAAGGAACCTGGATGTTTGGCCCTGAGTGAAACGAAGCTCAAGGGTAAAGGGGAAGTGGTTTGGAAATGTTTTGGGAGTAAAGTCAGGGGTTGGTGAGAGGACAAGAGCAATTGAAGGGATAGCACTACTCCTGAAACAGGAGTGGTGGGAGTATGTGATAGAGTGTAAGAAAGTAAACTCTAGATTGATATGGGTAAAACTGAAAGTGGATGGAGAGAGATGGGTTATTATTGGTGCCTGTGCACCTGGGATTGAGCTGGGAATGGGAAGAAAGATCATGATAGGCAAGTGTTTTGGGAGCAGCTGAGTGAGTGTGTTAGTAGTTATGATGCACAAGACCGGGTTATAGTGATGGGTAATTTGAATGCAAAGGTGAGTAATGTGGCAGTTGAGGGAATAATTGGTGTACATGGGGTGTTCAGTGTTGTAACTGGAAATGGTGAAGAGCTTGTAGATTTGTGTGCTGAAAAAGGACTGGTGATTGGAAATACCCGGTTTAAAAAGAGATATATACTTAAGTATACGTATGTAAGTAGGAGAGATGGCCAGAGAGCATTATTGGATTATGTGTTAATTGATAGGCGCGTAAAAGAGAGACTTTTGGATGTTAACGTGCTGAGAGGTGCAACTGGAGGGATGTCTGATCATTATCTTGTGGAGGCGAAGGTGAAGATTTGTAGAGGTTTTCAGAAAAGAAGAGAGAATGTTGGGGTGAAGACAGTGGTTAGAGTAAGTGAGCCTGAGAAGGAGACTTGTGTGAGGAAGTACCAGGAGAGATTGAGTGCAGAATGGAAAAGGTGAAAGCAAAGGATGTAAGGAGAGTGTAGGAGGAATGGGATGTATTTAGGGAAGCAGTGATGGCATGAGCAGAAGATGCTTGTGGCATGAGAAGCGTGAGAGGTGGGCAGATTAGAAAGGGTAGTGAGTGGTGGGATAAAGAAGTAAGATTATTAGTGATAGAGAAGAGAGAGGCATTTGGACGATTTTGCAGGGAAGTAGTGCAAATGATTGGGAGATGTATAAAAGTAAGAGGCAGGAGGTCAAGAGAAAGGTGCAAGAGTTGAAAAAGAGGGCAGATGAGAATTGGGGTAAGAGTATCATTAAATTTTAGGGAGCGTAAAAAGATGTTTTGGAAGGAGGTAAATAAAGTGCATAAGACAAGAGAACAAATGGGAACATTGATAAAGGGGGCAAATGGGGTGGTAATAACAAGTAGTGGTGATGTGAGAAGGAGATGGAGTGAGTATTTTGAAGGTTTATTGAAAGTGTTAGATGATAGAGTGGCAGATATAGGGTGTTTTGATTGAGGTGAATTTAGACTTTTTATCCAATAGTTTTTTATCTAAACCTTCCTCCTTCATGTGGGTATGCTCCCATACCCATAGAATAAACAGCAAAGAAATAAAGGTTGTGAGATTTTACAAACCAATTTCTCTGCAGGTGGTCCCATGAGCTAACTTTTCCTAGTCTCTTTACCCTGCCCTGCCTTCCCCTCATGTTTCAGAAATCTTTCTGTGACCATTTTTAGTTTGACTTCCATGATCTGCAATAATTTAGTTGGTTAGTGGCTGAAACCCAGTGGGTTGATATCATCTTTCTAGTGGTCTCCGATTGACTAAAGTGGGCTGGAAATAAGTGAGCAACAATTGTGTAGGTGGATGGATAGCAGTGGATGGGGAAACCAATGCTCCTTAGAACAATAGAGGATTAAAGGGCGTACTCTCAGTATTCCTGACAAATTTTTCTCATATACGCAGGACCTTCCCTATGGAAATTTTTTTTTTTTTTAAGATGTGAAAACTCAAATTATTAGTTGTTTGTGGACTTATTCATTAGATTTAAATATAATTTCTTCCACAGAGAGCTTAGAGACACGTGTGGAGCACTACATAAAGAGACAGCGAATAGATCCTGTTATCCTTGAAAAGATATCATCTGTAAAAAGTGACGGACAACAGAAACAACTCTCATAAATATAATCAGATCCAAAGTTAAGTTGCTTGTAAGTTGAAAGGAAAAATGATGTAATGTAATCTGTAGCCACTTGAAAAATAAAACATGAAGATCTAAGTGCTTTCATGGGTCTCTTCACTTCATCATGGGACTCACTATATCCTGATGAAATTAACTTACTCTTGAAAGAGTGAGGATCTTTGTGTTTTATTTTCCATGTGGCTACAAACTTATTCCCGAATCATGATTTTTTGTGATTTATTTGCATTGAAGTAATTTACATTATTTTTTTTTTTTAATTTTGCTTTGTCGCTGTCTCCTGCGTTTGCGAGGTAGCGCAAGGAAACAGACGAAAGAAATGGCCCAACCCACCCCCATACACAATGTATACACACACACACGTCCACACACGCAAATATACATACCTATACATCTCAATGTACACATATATATACATACACAGACACATACATATATACCCATGCACACAATTCACACTGTCTGCCCCCATTCACTCCCATCGCCACCTCGCCACACATGGAATACCATCCCCCTCCCCCCTCATGTGTGCGAGGTAGCACTAGGAAAAGACAACAAAGGCCCCATTCGTTCACACTCAGTCTCTAGCTGCCACGCAATAATGCCCGAAACTACAGCTCCCTTTCCACATCCAGGCCCCACACAACTTTCCATGGTTTACCCCAGACGCTTCACATGCCCTGATTCAATCCACTGACAACACGTCAACCCCGGTATACCACATCGATCCAATTCACTCTATTCCTTGCCCTCCTTTCACCCTCCTGCATGTTCAGGCCCCGATCACTCAAAATCTTTTTCACTCCATCTTTCCACCTCCAATTTGGTCTCCCACTTCTCCTCGTTCCCTCCACCTCCGACACATATATCCTCTTGGTCAATCTTTCCTCACTCATTCTCTCCATGTGCCCAAACCATTTCAAAACACCCTCTTCTGCTCTCTCAACCACGCTCTTTTTATTTCCACACATCTCTCTTACCCTTACATTACTTACTCGATCAAACCACCTCACACCACACATTGTCCTCAAACATCTCATTTCCAGCACATCCACCCTCCTGCGCACAACTCTATCCATAGCCCACGCCTCGCAACCATACAACATTGTTGGAACCACTATTCCTTCAAACATACCCATTTTTGCTTTCCGAGATAATGTTCTCGACTTCCACACATTCTTCAAGGCTCCCAGGATTTTCGCCCCCTCCCCCACCCTATGATTCACTTCCACTTCCATGGTTCCATCCGCTGCCAGATCCACTCCCAGATATCTAAAACACTTTACTTCCTCCAGTTTTTCTCCATTAAAACTAACCTTCCAATTGACTTGACCCTCAACCCTACTGTACCTAATAACCTTGCTCTTATTCACATTTACTCTTAACTTTCTTCTTTCACACACTTTACCAAACTCAGTCACCAGCTTCTGCAGTTTCTCACATGAATCAGCCACCAGCGCTGTATCATCAGCGAACAACAACTGACTCACTTCCCAAGCTCTCTCATCCACAACACACTTCATACTTGCCCCTCTTTCCAACTCTTGCATTCACCTCCCTAACAACCCCATCCATAAACAAATTAAACAACCATGGAGACATCACACACCCCTGCTGCAAACCTACATTCACTGAGAACCAATCACTTTCCTCTCTTCCTACACGTACACATGCCTTACATCCTTGATAAAAACTTTTCACTGCTTCTAACAACTTGCTTCCCACACCATATATTCTTACTACCTTCCACAGAGCATCTCTATCAACTCTATCATATGCCTTCTCCAGATCCATAATTGCTACATACAAATCCATTTGCTTTTCTAAGTATTTCTCACATACATTCTTCAAAGCAAACACCTGATCCACACATCCTCTCCCACTTCTGAAACCACACTGCTCTTCCCCAATCTGATGCTCTGTACATGCCTTCACCCTCTCAATCAATACCCTCCCATATAATTTACCAGGAATACTCAACAAACTTATACCTCTGTAATTTGAGCACTCACTCTTATCCCCTTTGCCTTTGTACAATGGCACTATGCACGCATTCTGCCAATCCTCAGGCACCTCACCATGAGTAATTTATATTTATGATTTATATTTTACAACTCCAGGTCCCCTTTTGAGAGGCTCCTGCAGTTTTAAGGCTGCATTACAATCATTCGTAGGGAAGGATTGACTTCTTAAATATTTTTATAATTATCAGATAACTTACCATAAAGTTCATAGACTACATGAATATAAATTGCCATGAGCAAAACCTTTAATTTTTATCATTTACCGTACATCATTGAAGGGCAATCTCTTAGTTCAACATACATAGTTTAACATAATGCATCTCCTCCTCACTTCATCATTACCCATTATCACTTCCCCTTTTGCCCCCTCCACTGATGTTCTTATTTGTTCTTGTCTTTTGCCCATTACCTCCTTTTATTCTCCTTAAAGTTTGATGATACTCTCTCACCCCAACTCTCATTTGCACTCTTTTTCAACCCCTGCACTTTCCTGTTTACCTTCTGCCACGTTCTCTTATAATCTCCAAATCATTTGCACTTCTTCCCTTTAAGTGCTTTTTAAATGCCTTTCTAATCTGCCCACCTCCTACTTTTCACATGCCACACTCATCCTTGCACATGCCATTACTGCTTTCCTAAATACCTTTCATTCCTCACTCTCTCCCCTCACTTCATTTGCTCTTACCTTTTGCCATTCTACACTTAATTTTTGTTGGTATTTCTTCACACAAGTCTCCTTTCCAAGCTCACTTACTCTCACCACTCTCTTCACCCTGACATTGTTTCCACTTTTTCAAAAACCTCTGCAAATGTTCACCCTCACCTCCACAGGATAGTGATCACACATCTAGCCAGCTACCCCACTCATTAAGACACATTTACATGTCTCTCTTTTACATGTCTATCAATTAATATGTAATCTAATAATGCCCATTGACCGTCTCTCTTACTCACACATATATAGTATATCCATCTTTTTAAACCAGGTATTCCCAATCACCATTCCTTTTTCAGCACATAACCCCACAAGTTGTCCTCCTTTTCCATTCATAACTCTGAACACCTTATGCACTCCAATTTTACCCTCAACTGCCACACCACTTACCTTTGCATTTAAATCACCTATCAATAATACCAGGTGCCTAACATCAAAACTGCTGATGATCTCACTCAACTGCTCCCAAAATACTTGCCTCTCATGATCTTTCTTGTCATGGCCAAATGCACAAGCACTGATAATCACCCATCTCTCGCCATCCTTTTTCATTTTTACCCAGATCAGTCTGGAACTTTCTTCCTTACACTCTTTCACACACTCCCACTTCAAGAGTAGTGCTACTCCTTCCATAGATCTCGCCCTGTCACCTACCCCTGACTTTACTCCTAAGACATTTCTGAACTATTCCCCCCCTTTACCCTTTAGCTTTGTTTTACTTAGAGCCAGAATATCCAAGTTTCTTTCCTCAGTCATGCTACCTGTAACTGGAGCCTTCAAGGAGGATGAGCACTTCCTACTTGGCTCCTTCTTCTGTTCTGCCTTTTAGAAATTTAAATACAAGTAAGGGGGAGGGTTCCAGTCCCCTTTATTCGCCTTCTGTAACATGCTCAGCACTCAATCCTAAGTAGCACCATTAGATCCTTCCCACTAAAATCACTTCATAGCTAACCACCAACCCCCAAATAGGAATGAAAAGCCTACATCTGTGATCCACTTCACCCCAAG
The DNA here is from genome assembly GCF_036320965.1 of Panulirus ornatus. NCBI lineage: Eukaryota > Metazoa > Arthropoda > Malacostraca > Decapoda > Palinuridae > Panulirus > Panulirus ornatus. The sequence goes on from NC_092230.1 coordinate 37,340,525, forward strand.
GAAATATAACATTAACAAAACACATGCACACTGAAATAATCTACCAAGCCCTAAACATCTGACCCTTACACACAAATAATCCTCCAAGCCCTAAACACATACACACTGAAATAATCCACCAAGCCCTAAACGTCTTGCCCCCCCATTCAGTTGTGAACACTACCCCACCAAACATACATCCATCTGCAACAAGACTCTTCAAACATAAGTCGCGCATTCCTACAAAAACCTATTCAACTCATCATAGGGCTTTTCATCCCTGTGATGCAACAGCCACAATGAGGACGTCTAACATTTACTGCTCAGATATCCTGCACTCTCCCCCACAGCTTTACATGCATCATTACGCTTTATGACCTATGGTCCCTTCTGGTGGATTTGGCTGGCTACCGGAGTGTTGTGGGTTTCATAAAGATATAAGAGACTTTTGGGGAAGGAAGTATGTGTGTACTGTCCAAATACTTACCTTCTTTACTGCTTTAGGATCCTTTTCGTTGAGGCTGTCATATCCCTATGGAAGCTGGCCATGTATACTTGGGGACCACAGGTCAAGGAGCGTGGGGCTAGAAACCCTCCCCTCCTTGTATTTTAACTTTCTAAAAGGGGAAACAGAAGAAGGAGTCACATGGGGAGTGCTCATCCTCCTCGAAGGCTCAGATTGGGGTGTCTAAATGTGTGTGGATGTAACCAAGATGAGAAAAAAGGAGAGATAGGTAGTATGTTTGAGGAAAGGAACCTGGATGTTTTGGCTCTGAGTGAAATGAAGCTCAAAGGTAAAGGGGAAGAGTGGTTTGGGAATGTCTTGGGAGTAAAGTCAGGGGTTAGTGAGAGGACAAGAGCAAGGGAACGAGTAGCACTACTCCTGAAACAGGAGTGGTGGGAGTATGTGATAGAGTGTAAGAAATTAAACTCTAGATTGATATGGGTAAAACTGAAAGTGGATGGAGAGAGATGGGTGATTATTGGTGCATATGCACCTGGGCATGAGAAGAAAGATGAGAGGCAAGTGTTTTGGGAGCAACTGAGTGAGTGTGTTAGTAGTTTTGATGCTCGAGACCGGGTTCTAGTGATGGAGGATTTGAATGCAAAGGTGAGTAATGTGGCAGTTGAGGGAATTATTGGTGTACTTGGGGTGTTTAGTGTTGTAAATGGAAATGGTGAAGAGCTTGTAGATTTATGTGCTGAAAAAGGACTGGTGATTGGGAATACCTGGTTTAAAAAGAGAGATATACATAAGTATACGTATGTAAGTAGGAGAGATGGCCAGAGAGTGTTATTTGATTACGTGTTAATTGATAGGCGCGTGAAAGAGAGACTTTTGGATGTTAACGTGCTGAGAGGTGCAACTGGAGGGATGTCTGATCATTATCGTGAGGCGAAGGTGAAGATTTGTAGAGGTTTTCAGAGAAGAGAGAATGTTGGGGTGAAGAGAGTAGTGAGAGTAAGTGAGCTTGGGAAGGAGACTTGTGTGAGGAAGCACCAGGAGAGACTGAGTACAGAATGGAAAAAGGTGAGAACAAAGGACGTAAGGGGAGTGGGGGAGGGATGGGATGTCTTTAGGGAAGCAGTGATGGCTTGCGCAAAAGACGCTTGTGGCATGAGAAGCGTGGGAGGTGGGCAGATTAGAAAGGGTAGTGAGTGGTGGGATGAAGAAGTAAGATTATAAGTGAAAGAGAAGAGAGAGGCATTTGGGCGATTTTTGCAGGGAAATAATGCTATAATGACTGGGAGATGTATAAAAGAAAGAGGAAGGAGGTCAAGAGAAAGGTGCAGGAGCTATAAAAGAGGGCAAATGAGAGTTGGGATGAGAGAGTATCATTAAATTTTAGGGAGAATAAAAACGATGTTTTGGAAGGAGGTAAATAAAGTGCGTAAGACAAGGGAACAAATGGGAACATCAGTGAAGGAGGCTAATGGGGAGGTGATAACAAGTAGTGGTGATGTGAGAAGATGGAGTGAGTATTTTGAAGGTTTGTTGAATGTGTTTGATGATAGAGTGGCAGCTATAGGGTGTTTTGGTCGAGATGGTGTGCAAAGTGAGAGGGTTAGGGAGAATGATATGGTAAACAGAGAAGAGGTAGTAAAAACTCTGCGTAAGATGAAAGCCAGCAAGGCAGCGGGTTTGGATGGTATTGCAGTGGAATTTGTTAAAAAAGGGGTTGACTGTATTGTTGACTGGTTGGTAAGGTTATTTAATGTATGTATGACTCATGGTGAGGTGCCTGAGGATTGGTGGAATGTTTGCATAGTGCCATTGTACAAAGGCAAAAGGGATAAAAGTGAGTGCTCAAATTACAGAGGTATAAGTTTGTTGAGTATTCCTGGGAAATTATATGGGAGGGTATTGATCGAGAGGGTGAAGGCATGTACAGAGCATCAGATTGGGGAAGAGCAGTGTGGTTTCAGAAGTGGAAGATGATGTGTGGATCAGGTGTTTGCTTTGAAGAATGTATGTGAGAAATACTTAGAAAAGCAAATGGATTTTTATGTAGCATTTATGGATCTGGAGAAGGCATATGACAGAGTTAATAGAGATGCTCTGTGGAAGGTATTAAGAATATATGATGTGGGAGGCAAGTTATTAGAAGCAGTGAAAAGTTTTTATCGAGGATGTAAGGCATGTGTACGAGTAGGAAGAGTGGAAAATTATTGGTTCTCAGTGAATGTTGGTTTGCGGCAGGGGTGCGTGATGTCTCCATGGTTGTTTAATTTGTTTATGGATGGGGTTGTCAGGGAGGTGAATGCAAGAGTTTTGGAAAGAGGGGCAAGTATGCAGTCTGTTGTGGATGAGAGAGCTTGGGAAGTGAGTCAGTTGTTGTTTGCTGGTGATACAGTGCTGGTGGCTGATTCGGGTGAGAAACTGCAGAAGCTGGTGACTGAATTTGGTAAAGTGTGTGAAAGAAGAAAGCTGAGAGTAAATGTGAATAAGAGCAAGTTTATTAGGTACAGTAGGGTTGAGGGACAAGTCAGTTGGGAGGTAAGTTTGAATGGAGAAAAACTGTAGGAAGTGAAGTGTTTTAGATATCTGGGAGTAGATTTGGCAGCGGATGGAACCAAGGAAGCGGAAGTGAATCATAGGGTGGGGGAGGGGGCAAAAGTTCTGGGAGCGTTGAAAAATGTGTGGAAGTCGAGAACATTATCTTGGAAAGCAAAAATGGGTATGTTTGAAGGAATAGTGGTTCCAACAATGTTATATGGTTGCGAGGCAAGGGCTATAGATATTGTGCAGAGGAGTGTGGATGTGCTGGAAATGAGATGTTTGAGGACAGTATGTGGTGTGAGGTGGTTTGATTAAGTAATGAAAGGGTAAGAGAGATGTGTGGTAATAAAAAGAGTGTGGTTGAGAGAGCAGAAGAGGGTGTTTTGAAATGGTTTGGTCACATGGAGAGAATGAGTGAGGAAAGATTGCCAAAGAGGATATATGTGTCAGAGGTGGAGGGAACAAGGAGAAGTGGGAGACCAAATTGGAGGTGCAAAGAGGGAGTGAGAAAGATTTTAAGTGATCAGGGCCTAAACAAAGGCATGCAAGGAATAGAGTGAATTGGAACGATGTGGTATACCGGGGTCGATGTGCTGTCAGTTGATTAAACCAGGGCATGTGAAACGTCTGGGATAAACCATGGAAAGTTTTGTGGGGCTTCGATGTGGAAAGGGAGCTGTGGTTTTGGTGCATTGTACATGACAGCTAGAGACTGAGTGTGAACGAATGTGGTCTTTGTTGTCTTTTTCTAGCGCTACCTGACGCACTTGCGGGGGGAGGGGGGAATGAATGAGGGCAGACAGTATGAATTATGTACATGTGTATATATGTCTGTGTGGATATATATGTATACATTGATATGTATTGGTATGTATATGTGTGTGTGTGGACGTGTATGTATATACATGTGTATTTGGGTGGATTGGACCATTCTTTCGTCTGTTTCCTTGCGCTACCTCGCTAACGTAGGAGACAGCGACAAAGTATAATAAATATAAAAAAATAAATTATGTCTGTGGGAGGTGAGTGTAAGAAGACTGAGGAGTAAGTGTTTTAGTGTCTATGACACTGAAGTTCCTTCTGGGGCATGACAGGTTTTGGGGCATGTTGAACTAGCATTTACTGTGTTGTAGATAGGTGTTATCCAGAAAACTGATTTGAAAGTGTAACTTGTCCAAGTGTGGAATTTTTAGTTTCAGATGTATCTCTGACGAAGTGGAGTTTAACCCCGTAACTCCTTGAGACTGATATTTACACGTCAGACAATTACTCCTGACCTAAATCTTCTCATCAAATTTTGTGGTTCTGTTTCAAGGCCACTTTCTGAGCCTGAGTGGCAGCCAAGGTAGCAGTGTGCAACAATTTCTTCCCATAATTAGTCATCCTTCAGCCATGCCAATAACAACACACACTCATAAGTTTTCTGACTAGGAAACTGAGCTTTAATTTTACTAGATTTAGAGTACAAAGGAGATTGTTCTGAATTCCTTGATTGTAATCTATTTTAGGATCATGTGGAGAGATATGTCCACTGACTCTTCTAGCACTGAAATTTTACCAAGAGCAGGCAGAAGGTATTTCTGGGAAAAAATGGTCGGTGTTGCCAGCATCTGGCTAACCTTGACAGAATCTTACAGGTGTTGATAATATTAAATTTTTTTTATAATTTTGCCATGAAAAAGTTATCAGTGAATCACCAATTATAACACAAAAAGATTTAATATAAAATAAAGATGTAATTATTTTTGTGTAGTTAGAGTAAATAATAAAACATGGCAACTCTCTTGACTTGCAGATGTATAAAAGAGAGGCAGGAGGTCAAGAGAAAGGTGCAAAAGATGAAAAAGAGGGCAAATGAGAGTTGGGGTGAGAGAGTATCATTAAATTTAAGGGAGAATAAAAAGATGTTTTGGAAGGAGGTAAATAAAGTGCATAAGACAAGGGAACAAATGGGAACTTCAGTGAAGGGGGCAAATGGGGAGGTGATAACAAGTAGTGGTGATGTGAGAAGGAGATGGAGTGAGTATTTTGGAGGATTGTTGAATGTGTTTGATGATAGAGTGGCAGATTTAGGGTGTTTTGGTCGAGGTGGTGTGCAAAGTGAGAGGATTAGGGAAAATGATTTGGTAAACAGAGAAGAGGTAGTAAAAGCTTTGCGGAAGATGAAAGCCGGCAAGGCAGCGGGTTTGGATGGTATTGCCGTGGAATTTATTAAAAAAGGGGTTGACTGTATTTTTGACTGGTTGGTAAGGTTATTTGATGTATGTATGATTCATGGTAAGGTGCCTGAGGATTGGCAGAATGCTTGCATAGTGCCATTGTACAAAGGCAAAGGGGATAAGAGTGAGTGCTCAAATTACAGAGGTATAAGTTTATTGAGTATTCCTGGGAAATTTTATGGGAGGGTATTGATTGAGAGGGTGAAGGAATGTACAGAGCATCAGATTGGGGAAGAGCAGTGTGGTTTCAGAAGTGGTAGAGGATGTGTGGATCAGGTGTTTGCTTTGAAGAATGTATGTGAGAAATACTTAGAAAAGCAAATGGATTTTTATGTAGCATTTATGGATCTGGAGAAGGCATATGATAGAGTTGATAGAGATGCTCTGTGGAAGGTATTAAGAATATATGGTGTGGGAGGCAAGTTGTTAGAAGCAGTGAAAAGTTTTTATCAAGGATGTAAGGCATGTGTACGTGTAGGAAGAGAGGAAAGTGATTGGTTCTCAGTGAATGTAGGTTTGTGGCAGGGGTGTGTGATGGCTCCATGGTTGTTTAATTTGTTTATGGATGGGGTTGTTAGGGAGGTGAATGCAAGAGTTTTGGAAAGAGGGGCAAGTATGAAGTCTGTTGTGGATGAGAGAGCTTGGGAAGTGAGTCAGTTGTTGTTCGCTGATGATACAGCGCTGGTGGCTGATTCATGTGAGAAACTGCAGAAGCTGGCGACTGAGTTTGGTAAAGTGTGTGAAAGAAGAAAGTTGAGAGTAAATGTGAATAAGAGCAAGGTTATTAGGTACAGTAGGGTTGAGGGTCAAGTCAACTGGGAGGTAAGTTTGAATGGAGAAAAACTGGAGGAAGTGAAGTGTTTTAGATATTTGGGAGTGGATTTGGCAGCGGATGGAACCATGGAAACGGAAGTGAATCATAGGGTGGGGGAGGGGGCAAAAATTTTGGGAGCCTTGAAGAATGTGTGGAAGTCGAGAACATTATCTCGGAAAGCAAAAATGGGTATGTTTGAAGGAATAGTGGTTCCAACAATGTTGTATGGTTGTGAGGCGTGGGTTATGGATAGAGCTGTGCGGAGGAGGGTGGATGTACTGGAAATGAGATGTTTGAGGACAATATGTGGTGTGAGATGGTTTGATCGAGTAAGTAATAATAGGGTAAGAGAGATGTGTGGAAATAAAAAGAGCGTGGTTGAGAGAGCAGAAGAGGGTGTTTTGAAATGGTTTGGTCACATGGAGAGAATAAGTGTGGAAAGATTGACCAAGAGGATATATGTGTCAGAGGTGGAGGGAACGAGGAGAAGTGGGAGACCAAATTGGAGGTGGAAAGATGGAGTGAAAAAGATTTTGTGTGATCGGGGCCTGAACATGCAGGAGGGTGAAAGACGTGCAAGGAATAGAGTGAATTGGAACGATGTGGTATACTGGGGCCGACATGCTGTCAATGGAGTGAACCAGGGCACGTGTAGCGCCTGGGGTAAACCATGGAAAGTTCTGTGGGGCCTGGATCTGGAAAGGGAGGTGTGGTTTTGGTGCATTATTACATGACAGCTAGAGACTGAGTGTGAACAAATGGGGCCTTTGTTGTCTTTTCCTAGTGCTACCTCGCACACATGAGGGGGTTGTTATTCCATGTGTGGTATATTTGCGTGTGTGGATGTGTATGTGGGTGGGTTGGGCCATTCTTTCGTCTGTTTCCTTGCGCTATCTCGCTAACACGGGAGACAGCGACAAAGCAAAATAAATAAGTAAATAAATATCTACAAATCCTATATAGACTGTCAGAGTGAAATACGCTTCAGTAATATTTTTTCATGTCTGTTAAATATATTTTTTAAACAACTTGAAGAACAGATTCATGATGTTGCAAAGAAAACCTAACTGAGGAGTTACAGGTTTAAAGAAGGATGGTAGCATCACCTAATACAGTTGGCAACACACTTCACACTCTGGTAGTTAGGGCTGCTATCAAAAGCATAAGCAGCAGATTAGCCACATCGCTCAAACTAGGGCAACTTTATTTTGGTATTACACTGAGTTGTTAGAACAGCAGCCCATGTTGTGTGAACACAAGTTCAAAACTTTATCTCGGTGAAACTTGATTTCAAGAATACCTTTAATATGTAAGAAAAGGTACTGCTATCATCACTTTCCCTATGTTCTTCGTTTTATCTGGATATACCTTTTCTGCCTAACCTTCAAAACAAATATAGATAGCTTGCTGATTGTGCTAAATATTTGCTTCTTTGATAATGGCAGTGTAGAAAGTATTGCTGCATCCTTGTCTATTAATCTCTTGAGTCTTATGATAATTGTGGAATTTCTCTCTTAACACTTCCAAATGAAAAATCATCACCTGCAATCTTGAGACTTCCAACAATGTCTACAGTAAGGTTCGTAACCTTGAAAATAACTTTTGAAGTCAACAGGCATTTTTCTTAGTGCAACCCTGCACTCCAGGGTCTTTATTGCCATTTTAGAAAAAGAAGTGCATGACTTAAAATGATCGGATAAAGCAATACCTTGGGTACTCACAAAGCCCTGTTCCTCCTCACTGGGCATTTTAGTTTAGAAATTCCTTATGGCTCATCATGTTTCAGCAGTTACAGACTTGGAGTCTGCCTCTGCAAAGGAAGTATGTTCGTATTTAAAAATAAAACATTTCATAGGTTTTACGAAAATATTTCATTTACATAGTAAAGTCAATTACCTTCAACAAACAGCACACATGAAAGTTCATTTTGGTGCAGTTAGAATGAAAATGTTAAAATAAATTAGAGGTGGGATATGCCTTATCTATTTCTACAATATAAGAAGCAAATATATCTCAGATGAATAAAGCAACCCACTACACATTTCATTAAATGTAAATGTATTACAGATTAATAACATTTCCTGAAAGATTACTTGTGAGAGTACAGGTTAAGATGCAAGCTGTCAAAAGGGTCATCCATTCACCTGCTTTTATGCATGCATGATGCCACAAAATTTTAGATAAGATGAAATAACAATCTCACATGCACATCCAAGCACGTCTTCCAAGGGGAGGGGAATGGACGGACAAGGGATGCTAGATGATTACCTATCTGCAGCAAGATTTGCCATGCTGGCAGGGCTAGTGTGTGGTGGTTACTGCGATGAAAGGGAAATGAAGTAGACTGAAAGACCAGGAAGGAAAAGGGGCAAGAGAAGAGATAAAAAAAGGAGAATATAGTACAGCAGCAGGAATACATGGACAGAAGTGAAGTGGAAGTGAGGAAAAAGGAATATCAACAAAAAAAGAAAAAACAGAGATAAAGAGAAATGGAAAGGAAAGAGCATATAGTGAGGAACTGGATAGGTGAACTAAGTAGCATAAAGGTCGGAAGGATTGAAAGCGGAAAGGTATACAGGGAACGACAAGATGGAGTGAAGGCTGATTAGATAACAATGGGAGATAATTAGAAACTGGAGTGAGTGAAATGGTTGTAGAAAAAAGGGGAGACAAGGAAAGTGGAGTAAGAAGGTGAGATCCAGAGTAAGGGAGATCAACCAAGAGGTAAAATCTTCCTTACCTGGGTAGGGAAGACAGACAGTAATACAAGAATCACAGGAAGACAAGGATGTGATTACATACAACCAATATGTATAAGGAAGGGAAAGTAAGGCACTTATATGAAGTTGGGAAGGTACTGAAGAAATGGGAAAGGAAAAGCTGATTTTTGAAACGATGAAATCCATTTTGTTTGCAGGCAAACATTCTACTCATAAGGAGGTTTGAATAATGATTCTCAAAAACTAAAAAGTTAATTTTGACAAAATGCTAAGTTTGGTGAGAGACTTACACTCTTAATTGATTCCATTCTCTTTTAACCATTTTAATTTCTCTCTGTCCAGTCAATTTACCGTGCAATCCTGATGCTTCTCACTGGTCTGCTACCTATTCATAAGTCAACCTTTCTTCTAAAATCAACCTCCATGTGCATATATAAAACCAGGTTGCATTGATATTTTCAACAACCTTCATCACAACTACAAACTGACACTTTCACTGGAACATTTTTATTTTTGTCTTCCCTTCAACAATGTTACTATTGCAAGTTGGACATTATTTTGTTCAAATTATGCAGTTACATGTTAAAGAGAAATAGTACATGATTTTTTCAGTTTTAAGTACAGTTTTTCTGTAGCATTTCTACATGGTGTACCAAAAGTTTAGGCATTTAAGCCTAGCATATCAAGAATAGCAATATAATATAAAACTAAATGACTAGAGCACAAAGACTAGAAATAATTTATAATCAATATGGCATAGTCCCTAACTCTAAAACTTCTCGAGTTGAGTATTGCAGGTTTACGTAAAAAAGATCAATATCAGTAATGAATTCCTTATACAACCATGGTAAAAAAAAAGTCTGTCTGAATATTACAATTACAACTGACAGGAATGACTGGAAAATTTTCTATGAATGCGAATTATATTAAGGTACAATATTCAAACTAGTTTCTAGATTGTAAAGGCATTGCTAGTAATTCACTGTCCACAGCATTAGTTGTTATGAGTTAATTGCTTTGTGCTAACATAACTACCAATACCCTGGCAGGTAACACTTTCCTTCAAGTATGAAAAAAAAAATTCTTGTCTTTAGTGCAACATCATAATGAGCCCCTAATGTTAGTTTTATGGATTCACAGATGTCATATCTTATATTCTAAATTGTGCATCTGTATTTACACTTACTAATGTAACAAAATTCTGTAATACTACAAATATTTTTTTCTACATACAGAAAAGTCCATAGTAATTACATACGGACCATTTAAGTACCTAACATGGAAGTTTATGTGGCTTTTAAGCACTGTACTTAGGGTCTTGTTGATGCATATTTTGCTGACATTTCAGATACATGGGCTTCATTTTAGGAACTGAGCATATGTGACTATCACTTTTATATATGTGCACATTAGCATCACAATGCTGGAATACAGTCCTTCCCATTCTATTCCATATCCATGTCACATAATGCAGAGAATAAATGCATCCCTTAAAGTCTGTATGTTAAAATGACAATGATATTAAATAAATATCATAAATGCTGTTAACAATAATCAATGCAGGTGTACTCTTCAAATAAGAGTAACAGCACATTGCACATAAATGAAATGGACAAACAAACAAAAAAAAATTACAATGAAACATGAAACAAAAAGTTGAGGAATCTTTGTAGAGTTAAATTTATCATTTCACATATATCATTCTACATAGAATAATCTGTGGTATTCAACATACCCTCATCCATATATTATAGCTACCTTATCCATATCCCTGAAACACATCTACTTGGAAAAAACATACACTGTATGAACATAATCTAAACTTGACAGGTATATACCTGGGCCTCAACTTGCGATGGGGTTATGTTCCTGAACACCTGTCACAAGTCAAGTTCATCACGAGTCAAACCAGTGAATTCTATGTTATAATGGGTTATGTAAAAAAAAAAAAAAAAAAAAAAAAAAAATCTTCCCAATCTAACCCTGATGGATATAGACTATAGTGACCCTAACAAAAATTAGTTTACTACAGTACCACACTTTGTCACAGACTAATTTAAATATTTGGTGAAAAATTACTTAAAAATGTACTGTACCTAAACATGGTGATAAGGGGTTCGGGTGCTGCTGGAATGGGATGAGGTGGACTGAGGATTATTGAGAAGGAGAGGGACAAGCAATTGGGTTAACTATGTCATCCCCGAATTATCTACATAGCCACAAGTATCTTGAACATTCTTTGCAGACATACTATAATACATAGATTTATTGTGGATGCAGTAAATATGAAATGAAGAGTGAACACAAATGAACATATGCCAATTGGTGGGACACACACTAATTCTAAAGTGTCTTAAGTCTGAAACATCGCAACTCAAGGCCCTGGTGTGTATGATTTGTATGCTGATTGCTCAGCTATGTGGAATTCTACAATTACCCACCAGTGGTTTTTTTCAAAAAAGATGTCAACCACCCAGGGGTCATGGCAGTGTCTCACTGTATGTACTTGTGAAACATGGCGTTCTTCAGAGACATCCTTTTAAGCTAACAATATCGCTGAAATATTTCCATGACATCACTGTCCTAGATAGTAGTTGACTTACTAAACTGTGGTCCTAATCCTGGATATGAATACAGTAAACAATACCAGACAATGTCAGCAGTTCAGATATAATTGCATTTCTCCAGTGTTCCTTTTCCAAGACCATAAATACAGACAAGTAATGAAAATACAAAAACTGCCAAATTCATGACTAGAATACAACTTTGCACTACAAATTGTACTGAAGCTTTAAGCTTGAGAGGATGATGTCTCTCATGGATATCTTATGGGTCCATCCTTGGCTTATAATATTTCCCTCTCAAAATCAGGGAAACACCCAACCACAACAGCTTTATAACCCCCACCTTCTTACTGTAGCTCAGTCATCATAATTCAGGTACCATCTTAGTTGGTCTTTTCTGTAGCCTATCAATAAAATCTTTGTGCTTCTGTAGGTGCAGTGACCAGACTTGTGAGACATAATCTAGTTTTGGTTTGATGTATGTAGTAAATGATTTACTGAACATGTCGTCATCCAAATAATCGAATGTGATTGCAAACAGACAGGTTTCCTGGCAGTCAAATAACTTGCAGTCTACCTAACCACCTCTTTGATGTAAGATGGAGTTCACCCTATCATACAAGTCTAGAGCTCTATTCTGATAGCAGGAAAAAATATATGAAGAAAAAGTTTAAGAGTAACAAATTTCTTGCTCCTTACACTTTTAATAAATGATTAAGGAATTTTGTAAAGTGCATGAAAAAAATAAATGGCTGGATTTAATGCTAAACAGCTAAATGAACAATTGTCAAAACATCGTATATTATTAATATACATCTTTATTCATGCATTATAAGACCACACACTTACACAGCATATCTTGACATTACTGTATCAACACAAAAATTTAAAGGGCCAGATCCAAAGGAATGCTAAAGGCAGCCACACAATGCAAACTCATCAAAAACATTATTTCATTTATTTCTTTATGTATTGTTGACTGGTTGGTAAGGTTATTTAATGTATGTATGACTCATGGTGAGGTGTCTGAGGACTGGTGGAATGCTTGCATAGTGCCATTGTATAAAGGCAAAGGGGATAAGAGTGAGTGCTCAAATTGTTGAGTATCCCTGGGAAAATTATATGGGAGGGTATTGATTGAGAGGGTGAAGACATGTACAGAGCATCAGATTGGGGGAGAAAAAAAGCAGTGTGATTCCAGAAGTGGTAGAGGATGTGGATCAGGTGTTTGCTTTGAAAATGTATGTGAGAAATACTTAGAAAAGCAAGTGGATTTGTATGTAGCATTTATGGATCTGGAGAAGGAATATGACAGAGTTGATAGAGATGCCCTGTGGAAGGTATTAAGAATATATGGTGTGGGAGGTAAGTTGTTAGAAGCAGTGAAAAGTTTTTATCAAGGATGTAAGGCATGTGTAGGTGTAGGAAGAGAGAAAAGTGATTGGTTCTCAGTGAATGTTGGTTTGTGGCAGGGGTGCGTGATGTCTCAATGGTTGTTTAATTTGTTTATGGATGGGGTTGTTAGGGAGGTGAATGCAAGAGTTTTGGAAAGAGGGGCAAGTATGCAGTCTGTTGTGGATGGGAGAGCTTGGGAAGTGAGTCAGTTGTTGTTCGCTGATGATACAGCGCTGGTGGCTGATTCAGATGAGAAACTGCAGAAGCTGGTGACTGAGTCTGGTAAAATGTGTGAAAGAAGAAAGCTGAGAATAAATGTGAATAAGATTAAGGTTATTAGGTACAGTAGGGTTGAGGGACAAGTCAATTCGGAGGTAAGTTTGAATGGAAAAAAAACTGCAGGAAGTGAAGTGTTTTAGATACCTGGGAGTGGATTTGGCAACGGATGGAACCATGTAAGCGGAAGTGAATCATAGGGTGGGGGAGGGGGCAAAAGTTCTGGGAGCATTGAAAAATGTGTGGAAGTCGAGAACGTTATCTTGGAAAGCAAAAATGGGTATGTTTGAAGGAATAGTGGTTCCAACAATGCTATATGGTTGTGAGGCTTGGGCTATAGATAGAGGTATGCGGAGGAGGGTGGATGTGCTGGAAATGAGATGTTTGAGGACAATATGTGGTGTAAGGTGGTTTGATTGAGTAAGTAAGAAAGGGTAAGAGAGATGCGTGGTAATAAAAAGAGTGTGGTTGAGAGAGCAGAAGAGGGTGTTTTGAAATGGTTTGGTCACATGGAGAGAATGAGTGAGGAAAGATTGACCAAGAGGATATATGTGTCAGAGGTGGAGGGAACAAAGAGAAGTGGGAGACCAAATTGGAGGTGGAAAGATGAAGTGAAAAAGATTTTTGAGTGATTGGGGCCTAAACATGCAGGAGGGTGACAGGCATGCAAGGAATAGAGTGAATTGGAACGATGTGGTATACCAGGGTTGATGTGCTGTCAGTGGATTAAACCAGGGCATGTGAAGCATCTGGGGTAAACCATGGAAAGTTTTGTGGGGCCTGGATGTGGAAAGGGAGCTGTGATTTCGGTGCATTATACATGACAGCTAGAGAGTGAGTGTGAACGAATGTGGCCTTTGTTGTCTTTTCCTAGTGCTACTTCGCACACATGTGGGGGAGGGGGGTTTTCATTTCATGTGTGGTGGGGTGGCGATGGGAATGAATAAGGGCAGATAGTATGAATTTTATACATGTGTATATATGTATATGTCTGTGTGTGTATATATATATATATGTATATGCTGAGATGTATAGGTATGTATATGTGCGTGTGTGGACATGTATGTATATACATGTGTATGTGGGTGGGTTGGGCCATTCTTTCGTCTGTTTCCTTGCGCTATCTTGCTAGCGCGGGAGACGGCGACAAAGTATAATAATATTATTATTATTATTATATTATTTTGCTTTGTCGCTGTCTCCTGGGTTTGCGAGGTAGCGCAAGGAAACAGACAAAAGAAATGGCCCAACCTATTCCCATACACATGTATATACATACATGTCCACACACGCAAATATGCAAATATACATACCTATACATCTCAATGTACACATATACATACACACACAGACACATACATATATATCCATGCACACAATTCACACTGTCTGCCTTTATTCATTCCCACTGCCACCTCGCACACATGGAATACCATCCCCCTCCCCCCTCATGTGTGCGAGGTAGCGCTAGGAAAAGACAACAAAGGCCCCATTCGTTCACACTCAGTCTCTAGCTGTCATGCAATAATGCCCAAAACCACAGCTCCCTTTCCACATCCAGGCCCCACACAACTTTCCATGGTTTACCCCAGACGCTTCACATGCCCTGATTCAATCCACTGACAGCACGTCAACCCCAGTATACCACGTCGATCCAATTCACTCTACTCCTTGCCCGCCTTTCACCCTCCTGCATGTTCAGGCCCCGATCACTCAAAATCTTTTTCACTCCATCTTTCCACCTCCAATTTGGTCTCCCACTTCTCCTCGTTCCCTCCACATCCGACACATATATCCTCTTGGTCAATCTTTCCTCACTCATTCTCTCCATGTGCCCAAACCATTTCAAAACACCCTCTTCTGCTCTCTCAACCACGCTCTTTTTATTTCCACACATCTCTCTCACCCTTACATTACTTACTCGATCAAACCACCTCACACCACACATTGTCCTCAAACATCTCATTTCCAGCACATCCACCCTCCTGCGCACAACTCTATCCATAGCCCACGCCTCGCAACCATACAACATTGTTGGAACCACTATTCCTTCAAACATACCCATTTTTGCTTTCCGAGATAATGTTCTCGACTTCCACACATTCTTCAAGGCTCCCAGGATTTTCGCCCCCTCCCCCACCCTATGATTCACTTCCGCTTCCATGGTTCCATCCGCTGCCAGATCCACTCCCAGATATCTAAAACACTTTACTTCCTCCAGTTTTTCTCCATTCAAACTTACCTCCCAACTGACTTGACCCTCAACCCTACTGTACCTAATAACCTTGCTCTTATTCACATTTACTTTTAACTTTCTTCTTTCACACACTTTACCAAAATCAGTCACCAGCTTCTGCAGTTTCTCACATGAATCAGCCACCAGCGCTGTATCATCAGCGAACAACAACTGACACTTCCCAAGCTCTCTCATCCACAACAGACTTCATACTTGCCCCTCTTTCCAAAACTCTTGCATTCACCTCCCTAACAACCCCATCCATAAACAAATTAAACAACCATTGAGACATCACACACCCCTGCCACAAACCTACATTCACTGAGAACCAATCACTTTCCTCTCTTCCTACACATACACATGCCTTACATCCTCGATAAAAATTTTCACTGCTTCTAACAACTTGCCTCCCACACCATATATTCTTAATACCTTCCACAGAGCATCTCTATCAACTCTATCATATGCCTTCTCCAGATCCATAAATGCTACATAAAAATCCATTTGCTTTTCTAAGTATTTCTCACCTACATTCTTCAAAGCAAACGCCTGATCCACACATCCTCTACCACTTCTGAAACCACACTGCTCTTCCCCAATCTGATGCTCTGTACATGTCTTCACCCTCTCAATCAATACCCTCCCATATAATTTACCAGGAATACTCAACAAACTTATACCTCTGTAATTTGAGCACTCACTCTTATCCCCTTTGCCTTTGTGCAATGGCACTATGCAAGCATTCTGCCAATCCTCAGGCACCTCACCATGAATCATACATACATCAAATAACCTTACCAACCAGTCAACAATACAGTCAACCCCTTTTTTAATAAATTCCACTGCAATGCCATCCAAACCCGCTGCCTTGCCGGCTTTCATCTTCCGCAAAGCTTTTACTACCTCTTCTCTGTTTACCAAATCATTTTCCCTAATCCTCTCACTTTGCACACCACCTCGACCAAAACACCCTATATCTGCCATTCTATCATCAAACACATTCAACAAACCTCCAAAATACTCACTCCATCTCCTTCTCACATCACCACTACTTGTTATCACCTCCCCATTTGCCCCCTTCACTGAAGTTCCCATTTGTTCCCTTGTCTTACGCACTTTATTTACCTCCTTCCAGGACATCTTTTTATTCTCCCTAAAATTTAATTATACTCTCTCACCCCAACTTTCATTTGCCCTCTTTTTCACCTCTTGCACCTTTCTCTTGACCTCCTGTCTCTTTCTTTTATACATCTCCCACTCAATTGCATTTTTTTCCTGCAAAAATCATCCAAATGCCTCTCTCTTCTCTTTCACTAATAATCTTACTTCTTCATCCCACCACTCACTACCCTTTCTAATCAACCCACCTCCCACGCTTCTCATGCCACAAGCATCTTTTGCGCACTCCATCACTGATTCCCTAAATACATCCCATTCCTCCCCCACTCCCCTTACTTCCATTGTTCTCACCTTGTTCCATTCTGTACTCAGTCTCTCCTGGTACTTCCTCACACAAGTCTCCTTCTCAAGCTCACTTACTCTCACCACCCTCTTCACCCTAACATTTACTCTTCTTTTCTGAAAACCCATACAAATCTTCACCTTAGCCTCCACAAGATAATGATCAGACATCCCTCCAGTTGCACCTCTCAGCACATTAACATCCAAAAGTCTCTCTTTCGCGCGCCTGTCAATTAACACGTAATCCAATAACGCTCTCTGGCCATCTCTCCTACTTACATACGTATACTTATGTATATCTCGCTTTTTAAACCAGGTATTCCCAATCACCAGTCCTTTTTCAGCACATAAATCTACAAGTATATAAATAAATAAATAAAGAAATATATATTTCTATGCATTATTATAGATGGCACACAGTGACAAAGCATATTTTGACACTATAACATCCATAACTTACCAATATAATGGTGAAAACAAAGGAAAAATATAACAGAGAGAGATGAATGAACTAGCATGTTGGGGGTTTGTGTGACAGTGGTGAGTCTCAGCTACAGCATGAGGTCTAAGTCGGCTACTGCAACGGGAAGCACTTTCTAAGACTCTGACAAAGGTCTGGGAAACTGTGCAGAATGTTTAACCTGTTTTTGGAATGTTGTGGACTTCAGGTGTTTTTCCCAGTAAAATGGAAAATTGTTTATCATGACTTTGTCATACATCGTGGCCAAAGGGTTAAATATAGGCACAACATTTGACCTCTTCCACATCTTTGGAATTAACCCTCTCTCTAGTGACTTACCAAACAATATTACAAATTGTCTGGCAAGTGCTTTGCACATTAGCATATGTAAGGAGACTTTATAAGGACCATGAATCTGATGTGGCTCAAGTTGTTTTAATAGCCTGTTTATGTCATCTCTAACAATTTCTATACTTTCCAAGATTTCAGACCTGCCCACCTTGGTAATGGTTGTGCATTATTGTCTTCACTGTGGAAACTCAAAATTCATTGTTCATCTCCTCCAGTATTTCCTCCCCATCCTCAAGAATTCTTCTCTTTGAATCCTTTATTTTGATTAGTTGCTCTTTAACATGGTTTACTCCAGATGAACTTTAGCTGAAGTTTTGAACTGTATCTTGCTTTGTCCATATTGTCCTTTTCAAAATCATTTTGCTTCACCCTCCTTACTTCACAGTACTCATTCCTTGCTCTTCTGTATCTTTTTTATCCTAGCTAGCTGTGGTGTCATTCATATGTCCTGCATATTACATCCCTGACCTCTCTCACTTCATGTAATTTCCAAGTGAACCATATCTCCCTCTTTTTCAATCCTCCTGATCTAGTGGCCACCAAGGGTACTCATGTTCCATTCCTTAACACTTAAACTGAGACATGACAGGAGAGTGGTGTGCTCGACAATTTGCAACTGCCAAGGACTTTGGCGGCAGTATTTCACATACCCAGCTGATGTATGATTACATCTCATCTACAGATGTCAATATCATCCTAACAACATACTTGAAAAAAATATCATGCATCACAGTCGCCCATATATCATCAAAGGGAATGTAATTGCATCATCAAGGCTGGAAGTCAATTACACAAACTGAAAATTTTTCTCGTATTAGTGCTCCTATTTCACTGAATATAAGTTTTTTGTCATTTACTCATCAAAAATTTTTCTGTATGAGTAAATTATGTTACTACGTAAATAATGCATTATACAATCTGTGCCAACAGTTAAGGTATGAGAGGGCTGTTGACAACTTATTGTGAAAATCATTTCATGTCTCTTATTGAGACCCTGGCAAGCATTATATAAGGCGTATAGACAGTGCTAATCATACGTTTAGCAATAATGTGAGTGCATCATAACCATCAGCTTGTGTCTAGTAATCATGAAGCTTGTGTTTTCTTTAAAACTCAAAGGTTGAGATCAGGTCACCTCCCACTCTTCTCTCTTTCAAGATGGGTAAATTTAAAGCCTCCAGCTTTTCTCTGCAACGTAGTTCTCTCAATTCTAGTATCATCTTTATTGCTTTCCTCTTGGACCTTCTCTGCAAGTTCTTTGTGCTTTTTTTTAGGAGTGCTGACCAGACATGAAAAGCTTTTTCTAGTTTTGGCTCTATGTGGGGAATGAGTGACTTGCTAAATACTTCCTTATCATGTACTTGAAAGCCATTCTGAGATTTACTTGAAGGAAAGTTGTCTCCCAACCTATTCTCTTAATACGAAACTCTGGTGACAAGTTAGAGATGATGTCGACTCCCAAGTCCTTCTCACACACAGAATCTGAAGCTTATTTCCTGCTAGACAATAATTTCATTCAGGCAATATTTGCTTTGTCCCATCCTCATTACTCTGCAGTCATATTCAGGTAGGATTCCATACCTTAAGGCAAGTCATTAACATAGATAAAGAAGAACAACAGTCCCACAACAAAACCTTGTGAAACCGCCTGTCATCTGCACCCATTCAGAAGAGGTGCCTCTAACATGTGTCCTCTGTGTCCTCCCACTAAGATGATCTACTAACCATTGTAGAAGTTCCCCCCTTATTCCTGCTTGGTGATCTAACTTCTCAATCAGCCTCCCATGCAGTAAAGGGACAAATGTTTTCTGGCAGTCCAGATAGTCCACCTTGCCCTCCCTTTGTTCAGGAATGAGCTCACTCTCGTATAACTCTGAAAGGTTTGTTACATGCCTTACTTTCACTAAAATCATGCTGTCTCTCACCTAGGACATTTCTCTTCCACTGAAAGTTATCCACTTGCTTTTTAATAAACTTTCCAGAAACTGAATTATCACACTCGTGAGTGACTGTTCCTATTATCCTTTCTTATAGATAGATAAAACATAAGTAATTTTCCATTAACTTGGCACTTTGTCGGATATCTTGAACCATAATTCAAGTGGTTTATCTAGTGTATATGCACATATCTTCAGCACATATGGTAAAGTCTCATTAGGACTACAAGTCTTGTATGGATCGAGTTCTTTTTAGTATTCTGTGAATATCTTTTCTAGACATCTCAATGATTTCCAAAACCTACCCATTCCATCTCCCTGTTGTAGAAGCTACTGTGTCTTTCACTATGAAAACACTTCTGACTTTGTTATTCAGTTCCTCACATATCCTTACATCAGCCTCTACAATTGTTCCCTCTGGTTAGCTGCTCCTCCACTGACAACTGACTCTTGATGAATTTATGGAAAAGTTTTGTTTTCACCTGCATAGCTTCTTTCAGTTTTTTCTTCCTTTCTTATCCTGCTCATTCCTTGCTTTCGTACACATTGATAATGCTGACAGGCTGGAGTGATGTCTACATCTTCATTACTACACACCTCTAAGCTCCTTTGCTCTATAACATCTTTTACTAAACAATTCTTTCCTTTTCTTTGTTTTGAAGCTTGAGATACCAATGTCTCTACCTCATTTGAAAGTTCATAAAGATCTGGTTCCTGGCTACTGAGCTCCATTTCCCAATCTTTTTTTTTTTTTTTTTTTTTTTTTTTTTATACTTTGTCGCTGTCTCCCGCGTATTGCGAGGTAGCGCAAGGAAACAGACGAAAGAAATGGCCCAACCCCCCCCATACACATGTACATACACACGTCCACACACACAAATATACATACCTACACAGCTTTCCATGGTTTACCCCGGACGCTTCACATGCCTTGATTCAATCCACTGACAGCACGTCAACCCCTGTATACCACATCGCTCCAATTCACTCTATTCCTTGCCCTCCTTTCACCCTCCTGCATGTTCAGGCCCCGATCACACAAAATCTTTTTCACTCCATCTTTCCACCTCCAATTTGGTCTCCCTCTTCTCCTCGTTCCCTCCACCTCCGACACATATATCCTCTTGGTCAATCTTTCCTCACTCATTCTCTCCATGTGCCCAAACCATTTTAAAACAATCTCTTCTGCTCTCTCAACCACATAAAAGTTGTAAAAGTTTGCATGGCTTCCAATATTATCTCCTCTTTATGTTTTGTCTCACCTCTGCTCTTTTAACATGATCACCTCTTCCAATTGGTACATCATATTTAATTTTCTCATTATTCATGCTAGTATGTGTGAATATAGGACATAGCAATGATGGTGTATCAATCCCTCTCATCCCAGGGTGTTCATTGACATGCTGGTACAGGAAATTTTCCTGTAAAAACTAAAAATTTGTGTCTCCATGACTCCCTATCATTATGAAAAAACAAATTCCCTCAGTGTATCTCTTTATAATTGAAATCCCTAGGAGTTAGTGTTTCACCGCTTCATGTACCATCCTTCCTGTTCCTTCAGTATTATCACTGTATGTCCTAAAAAAAGAAAAAAAATTGTCTCATATTTTCAGAGGCAATACATGGCCAAGGTTTATTGTGGATACAAGCATATGATGCTCTCAGGGTAATATCTTCGCACATCTGGTCGATGAGACTAGTGCTTCTAATGGTGTGAGCACCAGCAATCCACCTCATTGTCCATTAAGCTATCTTTAGGGAAGGATGTTTATTATTCACTCCTGGCAGCCACTTATTTTGGGAATTTTGCTCCTGGGCACTGTATGTCTTCCACTGTGCTCCAAGATGGTTGGCTCTTACCTATGCCTTCTACTCTACTCTCTCATTGTAAATTTTGCAGAACCTCTCACCACAAAGCCCTGGTTCCTGGCCACTGAACTCCATTTCCCAATCTATATTACAATAAAAGTTTTAGAGGTTTGTGTGGTTTCTACAGCTGTACCTCATCTTTATGTTTTGTTTCACCTCTGCTCTTTTGATATCCTCTTTTACCACATAGTCAAACTTGGCATTACATGATCAACTCTTCCAACTGGTGTATCAAATAAAATTTTCTCATTAATCATGCAAGTATGTGAGAACATAAGACCTAGCAATGATGGTATATTGATCCCTCTCATCCTAGTGTGTTCATTGACATGTTAGCACAGGAAATTTTCCTGTATACACTAAATTCTTTTGTTTCCATGACTCCTTATCACTATGAGAACTGTATCTCTTTCTAATTGAATGCTACTACTTGTACTTTGCTATCTCTAAGAAGTGATTGTTTCACTGTTCCATGTACCATCCTGACTGTCCCTTCACTGTTATCATTGTACAATGTCCAAAAAACACCTTGTCAACCCCCATGTGGGTACAAACATATGATGATCTCAGGATGAAATCACAGTTCATTTGGTCACTGAGACTAGTGATTCTATTAGTGTGAGCACCAGCAACCCACCTCAATATACCTCAGGCCATCTTTTGGTAAGGATGTTCATTCTTTACTGCTCCTGGCTGCCACTTCATCTTAGAATGGTTGGCTCTTACCAATTGAAGGAGAAAGCCAACATTCTTGCCTGCAAACAAGAAATGTGGATACACGAGATTTCTAGGTGCACTGGGTGCTCAGAATGCACGATCAGGCAGTTGCATGCCGGTGCTTAAGGCTTCCCTAACAACTTCATCCCACCACCAAAACCTATTCCTAGTTGCCCAAGGGAGACTTCTAGATCTACAGATAAGCTTCAAAGATGAGAAGTATTGAAGCAACCTGCACATCAACTGCTGAACTCAAAATCAGCCATCCAAAACATCTAGGTAAAGTCTCTCAAAGAACCATTCAATACTGCCTTGCAAAAGGACCTTCACATTCCCTCCTACAAGCAAGCTGGCAAACAAATCTCATGCAAAAAAATGCAAGGACTGGAGTGAGCAACATTGGAGTAAGGTGATGCTTTCGAATGAAAGTTCCTTCACGTGTGCAAATGAGGCAGGGAAGGATGAGGGTGCCAGCTGGTATGACTCATTTCACAGGGAAGAAAGTGAAACATCCAGATGGTGTGATCTGGGGTTGCTTTCATGGTGCAATGAATGGAGAGCAGTACAGTAAGGTGCTTCCTTTTTATAGGGTTCAGGAGTGTAATCACTATATGCAAGATAGTATCCTCTGTCATAAAGCTAGAAAGGTGATGAATTGGTTATCAAAGAAAATTACTCAAATGCTGAAGGGGTCCGGGAACTCCCCAGACCTTTCCCCAATCGAGAACTGCTGGAACCAGATGAAAGTCAAGCTTGCTTCTTGCAACACCTTATCAGCGCCTCACCTCATTCAAGAGATCAAGACCATATAGACCCAAAACATGGACATGAATACTCCACGAACCCTGCCATTTCCATGTCCTGATGTCTGCAGATGTTAATCAAAGCCAAAGGAGGGATGACAAAGTCCAAAAATGTATGTGTGACCACCCTTGAAAATTTATGGGGGTCAGACAAGGTTCTTTGTGGACACTATATACTTGTTCTGGATCACTGGAATTCTTTGGAGAATTATATATTACCATCACTATGCACCTAATCCGTAAAGTTACTCTCCACACTGTGTATTGTCTGAATGGATCATCTTTCATTTTTTTCTTTTTTAACTGATCAAATCAGCTCATGATGATACTACTACAAGAATACAAGCACAAGAAATTAATTTGCAATGGCAAACCTTAGTTCTATCCTAATCTAAACAATTAAATACTGGGTGACTTGCATTTTGAACAGAAAAATCTCCAAATTGTTTGTTTTGTATTATGAAATAAAGAAATACATATAAAAGTAAAGGATGAAAGAGGAACGTTTTGGAGGGAGTGTGCTAAAAGTACAGGATATGTACAAAAAGGTAAGCTAATGTAACGGGTAATATTTTTTTCCCAGTCATGGACAATGGTCCATATTATGGCTGCTGCTAACAGCATAGCCAAAGGGGTTGTGCCAAGGGAAGAGGAGGGGTATAAAGGTGAATTAAGGTAGGCTTTTGAAATCAAACATCCAAGGTGGTACTACCATCTTGACTCGGGCGTTAAAGTGGTGCCCGGAACCATCTTACACCCTCCTACAAAGAATTGCTGGTCTTACTTTCTGTCTCATCAAAATGGGACTACCAGGCTAGTCCTGCCATCTTATCTTTATGAGAGCTATATACCTCCTCAAATCCAATTCATTTTTTTTTTTTTCCTCTCAAAAGTTCTCTTGCTGTCTCCTGTGTACACCTTTGTCTTTAAATATAATCAAGACAGAGTCCAACAAACTTATGGCCCCTAATCCCCAGCATCACAGGATAAGAATGTCTGGGTTTCTGCCTGACTTGACTGCCAATGAGAAAGAAGTAGTACTGGTTCCTCCCATGATATTGCCTTTCCAACAGACCTGCCTCTTTTTCTGTTCACTATACCAACATTCGTGGTCTCTCAAGTATTCTTTCTTCTGATGAACTTTACCTATCTAGTACCTCTCCTAACACCTTACTTCTCTCTGAGACCCAACTGTTTAATGATGTTCTAACACTGGCCTCTTTCTCATATCCAAGCCCATATGTTCTCCAGTCTCAAAGATCTACAGCAAATTATTACCCACACCACCCATAATCCTGATTGCTATGACAACTCCTAAACTTCTGGATCTGTGTTTCACCTCTAATCCTTCACGTTTTAGCTACACAATCTTGCCCCCAATTGGTTCATCTAACCACATTCTCATAAATGTATCTTGTGTTTTAAAGGCACCTCCCCCTTCAGCAGTCCCTTCTAAACACAAATACTGGGACCTCAACAAAACTGACTGGAGTAACCAATGAAAATTCTTTTCTGACTTTTCAAGTATAAAAAAAAAGTCTCAAGTGGCGATGCTCCTATCTCTGCCAAACACATAGTAGATAATAATGTTGTGGGAATGGAAGCATTTATCTTGCCTTCCTCCAAGATGACCTCTTCCCCCAATCCATGGTTTGGCTATTCCTGTTCTAGGACCATTCAAGCAAGGGATCAGGTATGTTGGGCTTGGAAAACTCTCCTTCATCCAACAACTCCCATTCAGTATTTATCACTGCCTGTAATCCCTGCAAGTATGTTATCCTTAAGGCAAGGCATTCATTTATTCAAAGAAATAAATCCTCTTCATAAAAAGATGAGTCTTTCTGGTCTTTGAATAAGGTCATCGCTAACAACTTCTGTCGCTCAACCTTTCCATCACCTTTCCCCTCTGAAAATACCAAAGCTGTCTTTCCCAAGTACAATGCAACCTTTGTTTTTTCCTCAAACTCTACCTTGGATAACTCTAACATCCCTAACATTCTTTCACCCCTGATGCTCCTCTTACTAATCCTATGCTCTTCCTTATAATCACTCTCTTTTTGAACTATCAGAAAGTGCTCCTCTCTCTGGATGCAAGCTTAGCTTATGGACCTGATAACATCCATCCCTGTAAACTGAAAAAGTGTACCTCCACAAGTGCACGTGTGCATGCTTGACTGTTCTGTTTCAATTAAAAAACTAGAACTTTTTCTTTTTGAAAGTAAGCATTTGTACATTCCATCCCTATGAAGAGTGATTGTTCTAACCCCTTCAACTATTGTCCTGTTGCTTTGACATCTATTATTTCCAAAGTCACTGAATCCCTCCTCAACTCCCATATCCTCAGACATCTTGAATCTCAGAGTCTTCACTCTGATCATCAGAATGGCTTCCATTAGGGGAGATCCACTGATAATATTTTTTCTTATCTCACAAATGGGAAGCAAATGGGAACTTCAGTGAAGGGCGTAAATGGGGAGGTGATAACAAGTAGTGGTGATGTGAGAAGGAGATGGAATGAGTATTTTGAAGGTTTGTTGAATGTGTCTGATGACAGAGTGGCAGATATAGGGTGTTTTGGTTGAGGTGGTGTGCAAAGTGAGAGGGTTAGGGAAAATGATTTGGTAAACAGAGAAGAGGTAGTAAAAGCTTTGCGGAAGATGAAAGCCGGCAAGGCAGCAGGTTTGGATGGTATTGCAGTGGAATTTATTAAAAAAGGGGGTGACTGTATTGTTGACTGGTTGGTAAGGTTATTTAATGTATGTATGACTCATGGTGAGGTGCCTGAGGATTGGCGGAATGCGTGCATAGTGCCATTGTACAAAGGCAAAGGGGATAAGAGTGAGTGCTCAAATTACAGAGGTATAAGTTTGTTGAGTATTCCTGGTAAATTATATGGGAGGGTATTGATTGAGAGGGTGAAGGCATGTACAGAGCATCAGATTGGGGAAGAGCAGTGCGGTTTCAGAAGTGGTAGAGGATGTGTGGATCAGGTGTTTGCTTTGAAGAATGTATGTGAGAAGTACTTAGAAAAGCAAATGGATTTGTATGTAGCATTTATGGATCTGGAGAAGGCATATGATAGAGTTGACAGAGATGCTCTGTGGAAGGTATTAAGAATATATGGTGTGGGAGGCAAGTTGTTAGAAGCAGTGAAAAGTTTTTATCGAGGATGTAAGGCATGTGTACGTGTAGGA
Organism: Panulirus ornatus; assembly: GCF_036320965.1. NCBI lineage: Eukaryota > Metazoa > Arthropoda > Malacostraca > Decapoda > Palinuridae > Panulirus > Panulirus ornatus. The sequence continues at coordinate 37,366,521 of NC_092230.1, forward strand.
AGAGAGGAAAGTGATTGGTTCTCAGTGAATGTAGGTATGCGGCAGGGGTGTGTGATGTCTCCATGGTTGTTTAATTTGTTTATGGATGGGGTTGTTAGGGAGGTAAATGCAAGAGTCCTGGAAAGAGGGGCAAGTATGAAGTCTGTTGGGGATGAGAGAGCTTGGGAAGTGAGTCAGTTGTTGTTCGCTGATGATACAGCGCTGGTGGCTGATTCATGTGAGAAACTGCAGAAGCTGGTGACTGAGTTTGGTAAAGTGTGTGGAAGAAGAAAGTTAAGAGTAAATGTGAATAAGAGCAAGGTTATTAGGTACAGTAGGGTTGAGGGTCAAGTCAATTGGGAGGTGAGTTTGAATGGAGAAAAACTGGAGGAAGTGAAGTGTTTTAGATATCTGGGAGTGGATCTGTCAGCGGATGGAACCATGGAAGCGGAAGTGGATCATAGGGTGGGGGAGGGGGCGAAAATTTTGGGAGCCTTGAAAAATGTGTGGAAGTCGAGAACATTATCTCGGAAAGCAAAAATGGGTATGTTTGAGGGAATAGTGGTTCCAACAATGTTGTATGGTTGCGAGGCGTGGGCTATGGATAGAGTTGTGCGCAGGAGGATGGATGTGCTGGAAATGAGATGTTTGAGGACAATGTGTGGTGTGAGGTGGTTTGATCGAGTAAGTAACGTAAGGGTAAGAGAGATGTGTGGAAATAAAAAGAGCGTGGTTGAGAGAGCAGAAGAGGGTGTTTTGAAATGGTTTGGGCACATGGAGAGAATGAGTGAGGAAAGATTGACCAAGAGGATATATGTGTCGGAGGTGGAGGGAACGAGGAGAAGAGGGAGACCAAATTGGAGGTGGAAAGATGGAGTGAAAAAGATTTTGTGTGATCGGGGCCTGAACATGCAGGAGGGTGAAAGGAGGGCAAGGAATAGAGTGAATTGGAGCGATGTGGTATACAGGGGTTGACGTGCTGTCAGTGGATTGAATCAAGGCATGTGAAGCGTCTGGGGTAAACCATGGAAAGCTGTGTAGGTATGTATATTTGCGTGTGTGGACGTGTGTATGTATATGTGTATGGGGGGGGGTTGGGCCATTTCTTTCGTCTGTTTCCTTGCGCTACCTCGCAAACGCGGGAGACAGCGACAAAGTATAAAAAAAAAAAAAAAAAAAAAAAAAAAAAAAATCTCACAAATGTCTGGTCATCATCCCTAAAAGATTTTTGGGAATCCTATGTAGCTGCACTTGATATATCCAAAGATTCTGAAAGAGTGGCAATATGTCATCTCTAAGCTCCCCTCTTTTGGCTTCCCTCCCTCATAGCTAGCTTCTACTCTGGCCAATCTATCTCCATGTTTGCTGATGGATCAGCATCCCCCCTTTCTCCATCAACAGCGGTGTCCCTCAAGGTTGTGTCCCGTCTCCTTCACTTTTTCTCCTTGTTATCAATGATTTCATTTCTTCTACAAATAATCAAATGCACTCATGCACTGAAAACTCTATACTACATTCCTCCACATCCTTCAATTCTGCTCCTTCTCTCACTCGATCTCCATCTTGTCGCTACACAACTTCTTCAATAAAGTCAGACTTGGACAGGATATTTCAATGGGACAGATGAAATATGGTTTAAGTTTAATGCCTCCAAGACCCAGTTTCTGCTCATCTCTCTTTATTGAAGTTCCCCATAACTTCTCTCTCCTTTGAACAGATCTGTAATTCCACCTCTTGACTCAATGAACACACTTGGTAGTACTGTTTCATCCACACTATCTTAGAAACCCCATGTTATGGAAACAGCTAAGTCTGCCTCTAAGAAACCGAGAGTCCTGTTTAGATGTTAAAATCTCTTTCTTTTCAAACAATTGCTCCAATTATGCAAAGGATTGATCCATCCTTGTTTAGAGTACTGTTCTCATATCTGGGGTGGCTCTGGCTCTGTGTCCTTACTTAACAGGGTGGCTTTAGCTTTGCATCCTTACCTGACAGAGTTGACTTGAAAGCAGTGTGACTTACTAACTTTCTCAGGCTAACTTCAAAACTTGACTCACTTACCCTATGTTGTAATGTTGGTTTTTACTCCCAAGAGCTGGCTGCTTGTGTCATCACTAACTAGACCATGCAATATCTGACAAGCTGCTGCATCACAATTACTGTGGGGCTGTTGGCAACTCAAGGGTGAGCTGTTTTGGTAATTTTTATCTCTATACCTGGTAGCTTTGAAACTCTCTACCCCTCTCATGTTTACCTCAAGAACTATAACCTAGCCATTTTTAAAAGACAAGTTTTACACTTCCTCCAAACTTCCCTTTCATGAACTTCTTTATATTTAGATTAAGGCCTGGCCTTGGTGTAGACTTCTGTTAATGGCTGGAGCCTCCAACAAGAAAAAAAAAAGGGGGGGGGGGGTTGTTGGAGGAAGGTGTGTCAGCCACTGTCACAGTCTAAACTGTCAGTGAGTCACCATTCACTATGCAAATTTAGGGGGGAAAAACAAGGCAACACCTTGTGGCCATTGCAAATGTGATGATATCAGTGGTCATTTCAAAAACAAAAGCCTTTAAACATTAGCACTAATATTATGACTTCTGGCACTCCTTACTTGATCATCCATGCATGCCTCCTAGAGGACAGTCGTTAAAGAGTAAGCACACCCTGAGTGCTTTGATGGGGTTCCTTTTCCATTTCAGTAAAGTGTCACTAGCCCTTATTTAGAAAATTTAGTCTTTAGTACAACCCTGTATTTCATTAAAACACAAAGAACAATCTTATGACTAGCTACTTATCACAATGTTATCCCAAAGCCTGTTTACTGACAGGACATGCATATGTGATATCAAAGATAAGGAGCTATTTTTCAAGGATTTGATGATCCAACTAGTTACTACATACATATCCATTAAATGACATACCTTGCAAGTGACAAACATGATAGGCTCCTGTAGTAAACAAACTATGACATCAAATGGAAAATCAACGTTGGTAACCAAGTCTCTGTTGATAGAGTCAAGGGGGTTAATCATACATCAAGTTACAGAAAAGTCCTATATCATAAATACCTAGTACTTTCACTTTATGAAGTTATGATAACAAAAAGAATTCTAGGTCAAAGCTCAAAGTACTTCAGGATAATATCACTGGAAGCCAGGATAAGCTCTTCTTCAGTCATATACAATATGTACAAACAATGTAAAAAACATTCAATATTTGTTACACTAAATAACAACAGATGGTCATTTTCTCCAAGAAATGCAGTCATACAACTCTAAAAAGTACTTATATTCTATATAATGAATACCTAAAGAGATGTATGCTATAATGACAGCCAAGATATTGTCATGTTCAGCACTGAAATATTCAACAGTATACCAAAAACTAGGGAACAAAAACTATTTCTACAACTATTTCTTACAATCCGTGTCATGCAAGTGGTGGAGGTACTCTAGAATTGTGGTTAACTTCCTGGTTGCCTGCTGCATTCGGTGAAGTATTTGGTATTAAAGGGGCAGTTTTGTGGTACCGCTTCAAGAATGATTTTTTCTTCGAGGCCTTATTTGTAGACTCTAGTTCCAGGTGTTCTGCTAAAAGTATTAAAGTTTTTTCAAATTACAGTAGTACAAATGCTGACACAAACATAAACATGGAAGTTATGAGAGCCAAATGGAAAAATCTTTTGTCAAAAAAGGGTGAAGTTTAGGCAAATCCAATGCAGTTAATCCTGAAAGACAAAAAATATTGGGGATGACCCTGTGATAATTTTGCATGTTTTTTTTCATGCTTGTACTGTACTCAACCAATGGTACATCAATTTTTCTAATGATTTTGAATAAAAGATATGAAAGGATATTCTGTGATATATAGGAATGAGATGTTGATTCTCATATGAAATGTTACTGCACAGTAATAAGGTAAGGACATAAAAGATATATACACATATCTGATGATAATTCACTTTAATGTGTAACATATCTAAACAAAATATGCATCAATATTACAACATTTAGAATAACATTAATTTAGGAAAAATAACAAAGGAAAAGCAATAAACTAAGGGGAAACTCTGATATTGGCCTATAAAGCAGTGTTTTATAACTTCAAGAAAAAGTGCAATTTCATTGAGGGATAATAAGGGTGAAACAAGTAAGACTTTTCTTGTTTATGATATTAAGCACTCTGGGACTTTTAGTGCTTAGCTTCTTGTGGTATAAATTTGCTGAGTGTTCCCAGTCAGTTGTAAGGGAGACTGGTGATTGAGAGGGTGAAGGCACATACAGAGCATCAAATTGAGGAGGAACAATGGGGTTTCAGGAGTTGTAGAGGATGTGTGAATTAGATATTTACTTTGAAGAATGTGTGAGAAATACTTATAGAAGCAGAAAGTTTGTATGTGGCAATTATGGATCTGCAGAAAGCATATGACAGGGTTGATAGAGATGCCTTGTGGAAGGTTTTACAAATATATGATGTGCAAGGAAAGCTACTAGAAGAAGCGAGTTTCTATCGAGTGTATGGCATGTGTACAAGGAGGAGGAGAAGAGAGTGAGTGGTTCCAAATGAAGTTAGTCTGTGGCAGGGGTGTGTGATATCACTGTGGATATTTAATTTGCTCAAGAATGGGGAGGTGATGGAGGTAAATGCATGGAGTCTTGGAAAGAGTGGGGAGTCTGTAAGGGATGAGGGAGCCTGGGTAGTGAGTCAGTTATGATTAAATGATGATGCAGCATTGGTGGCACATATGAGTGAGAAACTGGATGTTAGTGACTGAGTTTGGAAGAATGTTGAAAGGAAAAAGCTGAGAGTAAATCAGCATAAAAGCAATGTGATAAGGTTTAGCAAGGGATGAGGGACATGTTAGGATATGAAGATCCTCTTAATCAGTTTTTTCTTTCTTGATCCTCTCCATGTATCCATATAATCTTAACAATCCTGCTCTGCCCCATCAATCAGATTATGCTCAAAACCACACATCTTTCTGACATCTCTGATGCCTGTTCCCTCCAGGAATCCCAACCAAGAGGTGACCATGGCAAAAGAGTCTCCACTTATCCCTGTCCTTACATGCATCCCTCGCATACACCATTCCATGCATCTTCCACTATTTCTCTCCCTCCTATATTCCTCCATCCTATTTGCCTATGTCACAGGGATCTTTGACTCACACCAAAACCTTTAATTGTACAATCATACACTATCCTTGTAAACTCCCATTCTTGCATTCTTTCCACGTATTCAAACCACCTCAAAGTATTATGTTCACCCATTCTACAACTCCACAATTCATTACCATTGCATTCCCTGCCATACCACCACTCGCAAACACCCCTTCATTTCTTTCTTCATTCCATCTAGTCACACCACATGCTCTTCTCAATAGCTCATTTTCACAGCCTGGATTCTTGACTTTTGTGACTCATTCCATGTCCATGTTTCCACTGCATATATCAAGGTTGGGAGGACTATGCTGTCCCTTAATCCTCTCTTCACCTCCATCCCCATCAGCCTATACCCTTCATTATTCTATTAAGGGACCAAATGACTCTTCTATCCAGTACTGTTTTCTCCCTTATCTCTCCTTCCAGATCACCACACTTACCCAAGACAGCTCTCACTTCTTCCAGTCTTTTCCCCACCAAATCCAAAGCACAATTTAGTACACTTTCTTCTTTCACTCTATATGGTTTTACAAATTCTATATTTTCACTCTGTTCTATATTTTCACTCTGTTTCCTTTCAAACACAATTACTTTTACTTGCATTTACCTTCAATCATCTATGCTTACATACATCATAAAACACACTTACACCTTCTGCAACTCCTCTTCACTCTCTGCAAACAGGCTTGCTATTCACCACCATATCTCACCACCATACTCCATCTCTCCACCCCTTTTCCCTAGTTTTGCTTTCACCTCTCTTATTACTCTATCCATATATATATATATATATATATTTATTTATTATATTATTTTGCTTTGTCGCTGTCTCCCGCGTTAGCCAGGTAGCGCAAGGAAACAGACAAAAGAATGGCCCAACCCACCCAAATACACATGTATATACATACACGTCCACACACAGCACATATACATACCTATACATCTCAATGTATACATATATATACACATACAGACATATACATATATACCCATATACATAATTCATACTGTCTGCCTTTATTCATTCCCATTGCCATCCTGCCACACGTGGAATAACAACACCCTCTCCCCTCATGTGTGCAAGGTAGCACTAGGAAGAGACAACAGAGGCCCCATTCGTTCACACTCAGTCTCTAGCTGTCATGTAATAATGCACTAAAACCACAGCTCCCTTTCCACATCAAGGCCCCACAGAACTTTCCATGGTTTACCCCAGACACTTCACATGCCCTGGTTCAATCCATTGACAGCACGTTGACCCCGGTATACCTTATCATTCCAATTCACTCTATTCCTTGCAAGCCTTTCAACCTCCTGCATGTTCAGGCCCCGATCACTCAAAATCTTTTTCACTCCATCTTTCCACCTCCAATTTGGTCTCCCACTTCTCCTCATTCCCTCCACCTCTGACACATATATCCTCTTGGTCCATCTTTCCTCACTCATTCTCTCCATGTGACCAAACCATTTCAAAACACCCTCTTCTGCTCTCTCAACCACACTCTTTTTATTACCACACATCTCTCTTACCCTATCATTACTTACTCGATCAAACCACCTCACACCACATATTGTCCTCAAACATCTCATTTCCAGCACATCCACCCTCCTGCACACAACTCTATCCATAGCCCACGCCTCGCAACCATACAACATTGCTGGAACCACTATTCCTTCAAACATACCCATTTTTGCTTTCCGAGATAATGTTCTCGACTTCCACACATTCTTCAAGGCTCCCGGAATTTTCGCCCCCTCCCCCACCCTATGATTCACTTCCACTTCCATGGTTCCATCAGCTGCCAAATCCACTCCCAGATATCTAAAACACTTCACTTCCTCCAGTTTTTCTCCATTTAAACTTACCTCGCAATTGACTTGACCCTCAACCCTACTGTACCTAATAACCTTACTCTTATTCACATTTACTCTCAACTTTCTTCTTTCACACACTTTACCAAACTCAGTCACTAGCTTATGCAGTTTCTCACATGAATCAGCCACCAGCGCTGTATCATCAGCAAACAACAACTGACTCACTTCCCAAGCTCTCACATCCACAACAGACTGCATACTTGCCCCTCTTTCCAAAACTCTTGCATTCACCTCCCTAACAACCCCATCCATAAACAAATTAAACAACCATGGAGACATCGCAAACCTACATTCACTGAGAACCAATCTCTTTCCTCTCTTCCTACACGTACACATGCCTTACATCCTCAATAAAAACTTTTCACTGTTTCTAACAACTTGCCTCCCTCACCATATATTCTTAATACCTTCCACAGAGCATCTCTATCAATGCTATCATATGCCTTCTCCAGTTCCAGAAATGCTACATACAAATCCATTTGCTTTTCTAAGTATTTCTCACAATCATTCTTCAAAGCAAACACCTGATCCACACATCCTCTACCACTTCTGAAACCACACTGCTCTTCCCCAGTCTGATGCTCTGTACATGCCTTCACCCTCTCAATCAATACCCTCCCATATAATTTCCCAGGAATACTCAACAAACTTATACCTCTGTAATTTGAGCACTCACTCTTATCCCCTTGGCCTTTGTACAATGGCACTATGCAACATTCCGCCAATCATCAGGCACTTCACCATGAATCATACATACATTAAATAACCTTACCAACCAGTCAACAATACAATCACCCCCTTTTTTAATAAATTCCACTGCAATACCATCTAAACCCGCTGCCTTGCCAGCTTTCATCTTCCACAAAGCTTTTACTACCTCTTCTCTGTTTACCAAATCATTTTCCCTAACCCTCTCACTTTGCACACCACCTCGAACAAAGGACCCTATATCTGCCACTCTATCATCAAACACATTCAACAAACCTTCAAAATACTTACTCCATCTCCTTCTCACATCACCACTGTTATTAGGTACAGTACGGTTGAGCGTCAAGTCATTTGGGAGGTAAGTTTGAATGGAGAAAAACTGGAGGAAGTGAAGTGTTTTAGATATCTGGGAGTGGATTTAGCAGCAGATGGAACCATGGAAGCAGAAGTGAATCATAGGGTGGGGGAGGGGGCGAAAATTCTGGGAGCCTTGAAAAATGTGTGAAAGTTGAGAACATTATCTTGGAAAGCAAAAATGGGTATGTTTGAAGGAATAGTGGTTCCAACAATGTTGTATGGTTGCGAGGCGTGGGCTATGGATAGAGTTGTGCGGAGGAGGGAGGATGTGCTGGAAATGAGATGTTTGAGGACAATATGTGGTGTGAGGTGGTTTGATCGAGTAAGTAATAATAGGGTAAGAGAGATGTATGGTAACAAAAAGAGTGTAGTTGAGAGAGCAGAAGAGGGTGTTTTGAAATGGTTTGGTCACAAGGAGAGAATGAGTGAGGAAAGATGGACCAAGAGGATATATGTGTCAGAGGTGGAGGGAATGAGGAGAAGTGGGAGACCAAATTGGAGGTGGAGAGATGGAGTGAAAAAGATTTTGAGTGATCGGGGCCTGAACATGCAGGAGGGTGAAAGGCATGCAAGGAATAGAGTGAATTGGAACGATGTAGTATACCGGGGTCGACATGCTATCAATGGATTGAACCAGGGCATGTGAAGCGTCTGGGGTAAACCATGGAAAGTTCTGTGGGGCCTGGATGTGGAAAGGGAGCTGTGGTTTCGGTGCATTATTACAAGGCAGCTAGAGACTGAGTGTGAACGAATGGGGCCTTTGTTGTCTTTCCTAGCACTACCTTGCACACATGAGGGGGGAGGGGGTTGTTATTCCATGTGTGGCGAGGTGGCGATGGGAATGAATAAAGGCAGACAGTATGAATTGGGTGCATGGGTATATATGTATGTGTCTGTGTGTGTATATATATGTGTACACTGAGATGTATAGGTATGTATATTTGCATGTGTGGACCTGTATGTATAAACATGTGTATAGGGGTGGGTTGGGCCATTTCTTTCGTCTGTTTCCTTGCGTTACCTCGCAAATGCGGTAGACAGCGACAAAGCAAAATAAATAAATAAATAAATAAATAAATAAATAAATATATATATATATATATATTTATCCCTGGGGATAGGGGATTAAGAATACTTCCCACGTATTCCCTGCGTGTCGCAGAAGGCGACTAAAAGGGGAGGGAGCGGGGGGCTGGAAATCCTCCCCTCTCGTTTTTTGTTTTTTTTAATTTTCCAAAAGAAAGAACAGAGGAGGCCAGGTGAGGATATTCCAAAAAAGGCCTAGTCCTCTGTTCTTAACGCTACCTCGCTAACGCGGGAAATGGGGAATAGTTTAAAAGAAAGAAAAAGATTTATATATATTTATTTATTATACTTTGTCGCTGTCTCCCGCGTTTGCGAGGTAGCGCAAGGAAACAGACGAAAGAAATGGCCTAACCCCCCCCATACACATGTATATACATACGTCCACACACGCAAATATACATACCTACACAGCATTCCATGGTTTACCCCAGACGCTTCACATGCCTTGATTCAATCCACTGACAGCACGTCAACCCCGGTATACCACATCGCTCCAATTCACTCTATTCCTTGCCCTCCTTTCACCCTCCTGCATGTTCAGGCCCCGATCACACAAAATCTTTTTCACTCCATCTTTCCACCTCCAATTTGGTCTCCCTCTTCTCCTCGTTCCCTCCACCTCCGACACATATATCCTCTTGGTCAATCTTTCCTCACTCATTCTCTCCATGTGCCCAAACCACTTCAAAACACCCTCTTCTGCTCTCTCAACCACGCTCTTTTTATTTCCACACATCTCTCTTACCCTTACGTTACTCACTCGATCAAACCACCTCACACCACACATTGTCCTCAAACATCTCATTTCCAGCACATCCATCCTCCTGCGCACAACTCTATCCATAGCCCACGCCTCGCAACCATACAACATTGTTGGAACCACTATTCCTTCAAACATACCCATTTTTGCTTTCCGAGATAATGTTCTCGACTTCCACACATTCTTCAAGGCTCCCAGAATTTTCGCCCCCTCCCCCACCCTATGATCCACTTCCGCTTCCATGGTTCCATCCGCAAACCTACATTCACTGAGAACCAATCACTTTCCTCTCTTCCTACACGTACACATGCCTTACATCCTCCATAAAAACTTTTCACTGCTTCTAACAACTTTCCTCCCATACCATATATTCTTAATACCTTCCACAGAGCATCTCTATCAACTCTATCATATGCCTTCTCCAGATCCATAAATGCTACATACAAATCCATTTGCTTTTCTAAGTATTTCTCACATACATTCTTCAAAGCAAACACCTGATCCACACATCCTCTACCACTTCTGAAACCACACTGCTCTTCCCCAATCTGATGCTCTGTACATGCCTTCACCCTCTCAATCAATACCCTCCCATATAATTTACAAGGAATACTCAACAAACTTATACCTCTGTAATATATATATATATATATATATATATATATATATATATATATATATTTTTAATTATACTTTGTCGCTGTCTCCCGCGTTTGCGAGGTAGCGAAAGGAAACAGACGAAAGAAATGGCCCAACCCCCCCCATACACATGTATATACATACGTCCACACACGCAAATATACATACCTACACAGCTTTCCATGGTTTACCCCAGACGCTTCACATGCCTTGATTCAATCCACTGACAGCACGTCAACCCCGGTATACCACATCGCTCCAATTCACTCTATTCCTTGCCCTCCTTTCACCCTCCTGCATGTTCAGGCCCCGATCACACAAAATCTTTTTCACTCCATCTTTCCACCTCCAATTTGGTCTCCCTCTTCTCCTCGTTCCCTCCACCTCCGACACATATATCCTCTTGGTCAATCTTTCCTCACTCATTCTCTCCATGTGCCCAAACCACTTCAAAACACCCTCTTCTGCTCTCTCAACCACGCTCTTTTTATTTCCACACATCTCTCTTACCCTTACGTTACTCACTCGATCAAACCACCTCACACCACACATTGTCCTCAAACATCTCATTTCCAGCACATCCATCCTCCTGCGCACAACTCTATCCATAGCCCACGCCTCGCAACCATACAACATTGTTGGAACCACTATTCCTTCAAACATACCCATTTTTGCTTTCCGAGATAATGTTCTCGACTTCCACACATTCTTCAAGGCCCCCAGAATTTTCGCCCCCTCCCCCACCCTATGATCCACTTCCGCTTCCATGGTTCCATCCGCTGCCAGATCCACTCCCAGATATCTAAAACACTTCACTTCCTCCAGTTTTTCTCCATTCAAACTCACCTCCCAATTGACTTGACCCTCAACCCTACTGTACCTAATAACCTTGCTCTTATTCACATTTACTCTTAACTTTCTTCTTCCACACACTTTACCAAACTCAGTCACCAGCTTCTGCAGTTTCTCACATGAATCAGCCACCAGCGCTGTATCATCAGCGAACAACAACTGACTCACTTCCCAAGCTCTCTCATCCCCAACAGACTTCATACTTGCCCCTCTTTCCAAAACTCTTGCATTTACCTCCCTAACAACCCCATCCATAAACAAATTAAACAACCATGGAGACATCACACACCCCTGCCGCAAACCTACATTCACTGAGAACCAATCACTTTCCTCTCTTCCTACACGTACACATGCCTTACATCCTCGATAAAAACTTTTCACTGCTTCTAACAACTTTCCTCCCACACCATATATTCTTAATACCTTCCACAGAGCATCTCTATCAACTCTATCATATGCCTTCTCCAGATCCATAAATGCTACATACAAATCCATTTGCTTTTCTAAGTATTTCTCACATACATTCTTCAAAGCAAACACCTGATCCACACATCCTCTACCACTTCTGAAACCACACTGCTCTTCCCCAATCTGATGCTCTGTACATGCCTTCACCCTCTCAATCAATACCCTCCCATATAATTTACCAGGAATACTCAACAAACTTATACCTCTGTAATTTGAGCACTCACTCTTATCCCCTTTGCCTTTGTACAATGGCACTATGCACGCATTCCGCCAATCCTCAGGCACCTCACCATGAGTCATACATACATTAAATAACCTTACCAACCAGTCAACAATACAGTCACCCCCTTTTTTAATAAATTCCACTGCAATACCATCCAAACCTGCTGCCTTGCCGGCTTTCATCTTCCGCAAAGCTTTCACTACCTCTTCTCTGTTTACCAAATCATTTTCCCTAACCCTCTCACTTTGCACACCACCTCGACCAAAACACCCTATATCTGCCACTCTATCATCAAACACATTCAACAAACCTTCAAAATACTCACTCCATCTCCTTCTCACATCACCACTACTTGTTATCACCTCCCCATTTGCGCCCTTCACTGAAGTTCCCATTTGCTCCCTTGTCTTACGCACTTTATTTACCTCCTTCCAGAACATCTTTTTATTCTCCCTAAAATTTAATGATACTCTCTCACCCCAACTCTCATTTGCCCTTTTTTTCACCTCTTGCACCTTTCTCTTGACCTCCTGTCTCTTTCTTTTATACATCTCCCACTCAATTGCATTTTTTCCCTGCAAAAATCGTCCAAATGCCTCTCTCTTCTCTTTCACTAATACTCTTACTTCTTCATCCCACCACTCACTACCCTTTCTAATCAACCCACCTCCCACTCTTCTCATGCCACAAGCATCTTTTGCGCAATCCATCACTGATTCCCTAAATACATCCCATTCCTCCCCCACTCCCCTTACTTCCATTGTTCTCACCTTTTTCCATTCTGTACTCAGTCTCTCCTGGTACTTCCTCACACAGGTCTCCTTCCCAAGCTCACTTACTCTCACCACCCTCTTCACCCCAACATTCACTCTTCTTTTCTGAAAACCCATACAAATCTTCACCTTAGCCTCCACAAGATAATGATCAGACATCCCTCCAGTTGCACCTCTCAGCACATTAACATCCAAAAGTCTCTCTTTCGCACGCCTGTCAATTAACACGTAATCCAATAACGCTCTCTGGCCATCTCTCCTACTTACATAAGTATACTTATGTATATCTCGCTTTTTAAACCAGGTATTCCCAATCATCAGTCCTTTTTCAGCACATAAATCTACAAGCTCTTCACCATTTCCATTTACAACACTGAACACCCCATGTATACCAATTATTCCCTCAACTGCCACATTACTCACCTTTGCATTCAAATCACCCATCACTATAACCCGGTCTCGTGCATCAAAACCACTAACACACTCATTCAGCTGCTCCCAAAACACTTGCCTCTCATGATCTTTCTTCTCATGCCCAGGTGCATATGCACCAATAATCACCCACCTCTCTCCATCAACTTTCAGTTTTACCCATATTAATCGAGAATTTACTTTCTTACATTCTATCACATACTCCCACAACTCCTGTTTCAGGAGTATTGCTACTCCTTCCCTTGCTCTTGTCCTCTCACTAACCCCTGACTTTACTCCCCAGACATTCCCAAACCACTCTTCCCCTTTACCCTTGAGCTTCGTTTCACTCAGAGCCAAAACATCCAGGTTCCTTTCCTCAAACATACTACCTATCTCTCCTTTTTTCACATCTTGGTTACATCCACACACATTTAGGCACCCCACTCTGAGCCTTCGAGGAGGATGAGCACTCCCCGCGTGACTCCTTCTTCTGTTTCCCATTTTAGAAAGTTAATACAAGGAGGGGAGGATTTCTGGCCCCCCGCTCCCGTCCCCTCTATTCGCTTTCTACGACACGCGAGGAATACGTGGGAAGTATTCTTTCACCCCTATCCCCAGGGATAATATACATATATATATACATATACACATACACACACATACACATACATACGCACATATACACACACACACACACATACATATATATACATATGAAAAATGTAAGAAACAATTTAGAAAACTGAAACTTCTAGCTTGAAATGAATGAAAAAATGAATGACATTAGACATTGAAGCTTATTGATACAGTGGTTAAATTGATGAGAACTGCTATTGACGTTGGTGTAAATAAATTATACATTTCCTTTTTCCATAGCCAGAGGTTGAACCATTATGTGACATTCATTTTTTCATTCATTTCAAGCTATATATATATATATATATATATATATATATATATATATATATATATATATATATATATATATATATATATATTTTTTTTTTTAGCTTTGTCGCTGTCTCCCGCGTTTGCGAGGTAGCGCAAGGAAACAGACGAAAGAAATGGCCCAACCCACCCCCATACACATGTATATACATACGTCCACACACGCAAATATACATACCTACACAGCTTTCCATGGTTTACCCCAGACGCTTCACATGCCTTGATTCAATCCACTGACAGCACGTCAACCCCGGTATACCACATCGCTCCAATTCACTCTATTCCTTGCCCTCCTTTCACCCTCCTGCATGTTCAGGCCCCGATCACACAAAATCTTTTTCACTCCATCTTTCCACCTCCAATTTGGTCTCCCTCTTCTCCTCGTTCCCTCCACCTCCGACACATATATCCTCTTGGTCAATCTTTCCTCACTCATTCTCTCCATGTGCCCAAACCATTTCAAAACACCCTCTTCTGCTCTCTCAACCACGCTCTTTTTATTTCCACACATCTCTCTTACCCTTACGTTACTTACTCGATCAAACCACCTCACACCACACATTGTCCTCAAACATCTCATTTCCAGCACATCCATCCTCCTGCGCACAACTCTATCCATAGCCCACGCCTCGCAACCATACAACATTGTTGGAACCACTATTCCTTCAAACATACCCATTTTTGCTTTCCGAGATAATGTTCTCGACTTCCACACATTCTTCAAGGCTCCCAGAATTTTCGCCCCCTCCCCCACCCTATGATCCACTTCCGCTTCCATGGTTCCATCCGCTGCCAGATCCACTCCCAGATATCTAAAACACTTCACTTCCTCCAGTTTTTCTCCATTCAAACTCACCTCCCAATTGACTTGACCCTCAACCCTACTGTACCTAATAACCTTGCTCTTATTCACATTTACTCTTAACTTTCTTCTTCCACACACTTTACCAAACTCAGTCACCAGCTTCTGCAGTTTCTCACATGAATCAGCCACCAGCGCTGTATCATCAGCGAACAACAACTGACTCACTTCCCAAGCTCTCTCATCCCCAACAGACTTCATACTTGCCCCTCTTTCCAAAACTCTTGCATTTACCTCCCTAACAACCCCATCCATAAACAAATTAAACAACCATGGAGACATCACACACCCCTGCCGCAAACCTACATTCACTGAGAACCAATCACTTTCCTCTCTTCCTACACGTACACATGCCTTACATCCTCGATAAAAACTTTTCACTGCTTCTAACAACTTTCCTCCCACACCATATATTCTTAATACCTTCCACAGAGCATCTCTATCAACTCTATCATATGCCTTCTCCAGATCCATAAATGCTACATACAAATCCATTTGCTTTTCTAAGTATTTCTCACATACATTCTTCAAAGCAAACACCTGATCCACACATCCTCTACCACTTCTGAAACCACACTGCTCTTCCCCAATCTGATGCTCTGTACATGCCTTCACCCTCTCAATCAATACCCTCCCATATAATTTACCAGGAATACTCAACAAACTTATACCTCTGTAATTTGAGCACTCACTCTTATCCCCTTTGCCTTTGTACAATGGCACTATGCACGCATTCCGCCAATCCTCAGGCACCTCACCATGAGTCATACATACATTAAATAACCTTACCAACCAGTCAACAATACAGTCACCCCCTTTTTTAATAAATTCCACTGCAATACCATCCAAACCTGCTGCCTTGCCGGCTTTCATCTTCCGCAAAGCTTTCACTACCTCTTCTCTGTTTACCAAATCATTTTCCCTAACCCTCTCACTTTGCACACCACCTCGACCAAAACACCCTATATCTGCCACTCTATCATCAAACACATTCAACAAACCTTCAAAATACTCACTCCATCTCCTTCTCACATCACCACTACTTGTTATCACCTCCCCATTTGCGCCCTTCACTGAAGTTCCCATTTGCTCCCTTGTCTTACGCACTTTATTTACCTCCTTCCAGAACATCTTTTTATTCTCCCTAAAATTTAATGATACTCTCTCACCCCAACTCTCATTTGCCCTTTTTTCACCTCTTGCACCTTTCTCTTGACCTCCTGTCTCTTTCTTTTATACATCTCCCACTCAATTGCATTTTTTCCCTGCAAAAATCGTCCAAATGCCTCTCTCTTCTCTTTCACTAATACTCTTACTTCTTCATCCCACCACTCACTACCCTTTCTAATCAACCCACCTCCCACTCTTCTCATGCCACAAGCATCTTTTGTGCAATCCATCACTGATTCCCTAAATACATCCCATTCCTCCCCCACTCCCCTTACTTCCATTGTTCTCACCTTTTTCCATTCTGT